>NC_134404.1:321360707-321510707 GCF_038048845.1 Mixophyes fleayi
ATAGCCAGCCTGGGGCAAAGCAAAAAAAAAAAAAAAAAGTTTAATGCAATAAGGTGGTGCTCGGATACTTAGTCATGTAAACAGCAGTCTCATTCAGCACATGACAATGTATCTAGGATTGCAGAGGAGTTGCAAGCTGAATACCTATGATAGATTATTTTTGCTTTTCTTTAAATGCTACCAACACAAAAATGTGTAAGATTCCCATTGAAAAAAGTGGGGAATTGCATTTAGCAGGTTAACTGTACTGGGAATAGAACAGAAGACTACTTACTACACTCATCTGTAAATTCCACCAACAGAAACATACAAGCTACTCCAAATATTCAGACAAGCACTATATATATATATATATATATATATATATATATATATATATATATATATATATATATATATATATATATATATATATATATATATTTAGTGGCATCCATCGTGGTTAGCACATCACAATCTTCTGACATCAGGGTTAAAATAAAAATAACACTATATTTTTTTTCAGACAAAAACATATATATTGCTATACATTAAAGCACTTATTATACTGATTCACCTTTTGATTTGTGTAGAACATACATCCCCCCCTGGCTCACATAACTCAGAAAGTGCAATTGAGGAGAAAAAGTTATTTATATCGGGATATGGATTCAGTATAAAATTGACAAAAACACCAAATTGCTGAATAGATAAGAAAAACAAATGAATACTGTATTTGATTTAGAAAGTTTGTACATATAGAATTACACGTAGAGAAAGAGACAAGGGTTAAGCGCTCTAAGTGGATCTTCAGAACATCCCCAGGCGGCTGGGAGACACTCAGAATAGCTTTTGCATAAAATTACTACAGTTGCATCATAAGCTTTACTTTAGCCGGAATCCCTTTGGAAAAAAAAAAATACTCTGACGGGTCAACTTATGACCGCTGAAAAGAAAGAAAGAGAGAGAGTAAGAGAGAGAGCGAGAGAGAGAGAGAGAGAGAATAGGCTAAATGCGAATAATGTGTTTGAGAGTAGAGAGAGAGAGAGAAAGAGAGAGAGAGAGAGAGAGAGAGAGAGAGAGAGAGAGAGAGAGAGAGAGAGAGAGAGAGAGAATAGGCTAAATGCAAATAATATGCTTGAGAGTAGAGGAGAGAGAGAGAGAGAGAGAGAGAGAGAGAGAGAGAGAGAGAGAGAGAGAGAGAATAGGCTAAATGCAAATAATGTGTTTGAGAGTAGAGAGAGAGAGATCGGATAGACAGAATAATATCGGGGCAGAGAAAGAATGTGTGTGAGGAAGAGAGAACAACAAATAAAGGAAGGGGAATATTAAGGAGAGTTAGCAATATTATATACAAGCATTTCTACACATATATTACAACTGGGAAATGGTCTCACCATTGAGATATACATAATTCATATAAAATTTTGAAATAAAAATAAAAATCTGTTACAGTCATAAACTATTCTTTTTCCACATAAACCAGAAAACCCACACAGGCAGTGACAGAGGTGTAGAAAAAAAAAGGTGCTTACGAATAAAATGATTGTCTGCTGGACAAAATAAAAAAATAATATTAATATTATTAACAAAAAAAAACACAAAAAAAAAACAAAACAAAACAGAAAGAGAACAGAGAATTGCATCTTGAGTGACCATTAATTGGACTTAACAGAGAGAGAAACAGAGAGAGTGAGAGGAGGAAGAAAAAAACGACAAAAATAAAAATATGAGAAGAGATGTGTGTGTTTCCTCTTCATGGAGATCCTGGTTAGGTTTTGACAACGGAGTTGTGTAGAATAGGTCCCCACATACAAATGATTCATGCAAGTGGCTGTGCGTCCTTGAAAAGCGCAAAGAGAGGTCGTGCTTGTCCTTTAGGAGTTTAGATGTCACCTTTTTTACGTCCTCTAGTTGTGTGACAGTGCCTGGATGTTCAGGTCCATTATCAGTCATTTTATGTCTGGGTTCCTGCCTGCCTAGCTATCATACATCACATTCCGAGTCGCTGGAGGTGACCGACAGGATGGATGTGCCAGTTTCGGCGCGTTCTGCCAGGCTGGACACACTGGTGGTCGGACTGGCAGCCGCTGTCGAGGGAGACTCTGCCGAGCTGTGTGTGGGGCAACCGGGCTCTGCCAACGACCTCATGCCGCTTTGTCCGATAGACTGGTGCTGGAGCCTGGTAGGGGGTAAGGGGGGGACACCACAAACAGCATGGTAAATATTCAAATAAGGGACAATTTGTTGCTGACACAATAAAAGGGGGTCACTGTGTTTGTGGTGTGGCCATTAGAATACCAGAGACCCTTGTGACACCTCGCACTATATCATGTTACCCACCAGGAAGTCTGAATACTCACTTTAGACTACCCCTATATATTCCATATATTGTGCACCTGTTAAAAACAAAGCTAATAACCTCGAAACAATCATGGATTAGGTGTCATGGAAATAGCCCCTAGACTGGATTCAGACATTCAATTGAACACAAAGTAAAGAGCTCGCTGATCCTTCCTCTTTTACTTCTACAGCAAGTCAAACATTAATCTGTTTGACCTGAATCCTGAAAATATATTTGGATTTCTTTTTATATAGCACAGAAAAAGATCATCCAGGAAAATTCTGAGATTCTTCTGACTGAAGTTTAGATTTCTACTGATTCAGATAAAAACGGTAACTTTGCAGCGATTTACAAGAAAAGTCATATTATGCTGCATTATTTGTGGTTCGCAGTGGGATGTTTTCCAGTTGTTCCCACTTGCACTGCATTAACATCAACACATACTAAACTCACTTCTCTAAAGTGTGATCACTAGCGTCACATTTTACAAATATTGTTCTCACTTGGTCTTACATCATAATAATTGACATTTTCATTTTTCCAAGGGGGGCTTCAATACAACTATGCGCCGAATTAATGTCTGAATAAATGTTGTAAAATATCTAAAAATGATATAATTTGGATAAGTATTCATTCATTTCCTGTTTAACCAGGCGTCAATATTAAGCAGTAAAACTATATTCTATCGCAAAACTATAGTCACAAACATTCTTGTTTTTATACTACACTTTCATCTAAGCCACAAATTACACCGTACTGTATATATATAAGATACACAGACCATTATACACCGTAATGTCGTCAATCAACACTAATAAGTATCAAATACACACACTCTAAACACCACTGTATCAAAATTAAAGAAACAAAATACGTGTCAATAGCGTTTTGGGGCTCTGGGGCCTAAAATGCAATCCCTGTGGACTACACAGTTAAAACTATATTACTTCCTCAAGAGAGTTCGTGAGAATTATTTGGGGACGAAACAAATGTCAACAGTTTTAAAAGTCTGGTGAGAACAAGTGTTATAGTTAGCAAAAACTATATTTTGATATTATCAGTGTAGTATACATATAAGTACAGGTCTATCTAGGGTTTGTATTTCCTAATTAGAACTCCCAGACAACCTTCACTACAACCGAATTTAATTAAAATTTATTGGGATAATTTAGCGTTTGTATTTAAATAGTCCTCCAAACAATTCTCACAATGAATTCTATATACATGAATGAATGTATGTGTGTGTATGTATGTATATATATATATATATATATATATATTTGTGTTGATTAATGTTGCATTGGCTTTTTCTAATAGTCTCAGGTAGAATAAAGACGGTATATATTGTGCAATAATGGCACTGTCAATACCTATTCTGTGCACAAAAGCCCCCTGCAGCTAACCTTGTTTACAATTTAAGCATAGCCGCTGTAATTCCCTAATTTGCCATAACAAAAATTGAAAGAGGTAAACAATTTGTGTCAATGTCTTTCTCTCTGTACAAATGAAGACCATTCTGCCGGTGACATAATTTAATGAATTTCATGAGACAATAGGTACACTGCACGTTTGTTTATACACTTGCTGTGTTAATTAAATGGAAATAAGGACGTGCCTGGAGAAGCTACTTAGGGGTTTTAGTGTTCCAGAATGGAGGTAAATAACCTATATACATCCCTGATCATCGTCTATCTACAGGACTGTGTGTACATGAAAGTGTTACTGTAAAAGTGTATTTTTTAAAAATGATTTATCTCCCTGTACCTGAAAATTATTTTACAATTGCCCTGGTCGATCAGTTTACTGTATTATTATTTTATTATATAATGCAATTTTTTCTTGCACAATTTTAATGCATAGCATTCGTTTTTAAACTGTCAGAATATATATAATTATAATTAAGGACAATGCTATGCTCCATATATATATATATATATATATATATATATATATATATATATATATGTATACGTGTACACGTGTATGTATAGAAATAGAGAGATATAGTTTATGAATCAAATGGATTAGACACATATATTTATATTTATAGGTATATATCAGCATGTGTCTATGGTTCTTTTATTATCCTTTTATATATATATATATTATGACTTTTAAATAAAATACTGTAAAAATCGTGCTCTTTACGTAAAACAAGTGCCAGGACTGCAGGCAGCTTGTACAGGAAGTGTTTGGGTGTATTGCCAGTTACACAGGGGGGAACCAGATGTCACTGAGGCAGGAGTGTAGCTGGGTTACAAGTTGCTGGGACTGACCTGTTCTTAGCAGCTGCTGCTCTGTCTCTTTGCCTTCGGTTTTTGAACCAGTTCCCCACCTGCGTGGGGGTGAGGCCAGTGGCCTGGGCTAGTTCCCTTTTCTTGCTGGGGTTAGGGTAAGGGTCCTGTAGGTACCACTCCCTTAGGAGGCTGCGAGTCCTCTCCTTGAAGCAATGGGTTTTCTGCTCTCCATCCCAGATGGTCCTGGGCAGAGGAAACTTCTTCCTCACCCTGTATTTGTCCACCGGTCCTAGGGGGCGCCCCCTGAGCTTCTCGGCCTCCTGGTAGTGGGCTTCCAGCCACATGGCCTGCAGCTTCCCGTGGGACTCCTTGGTGAACTTGTGGTTCTCCAGGATGTGGTAGAGGTCCCTGAAGTTGCCCGTGTGGAAGGCCACCACCGCCCGGGCGCGCAGGATGGACTCATGCTTGTTGATGGCCTCGCAGGCGCCGGGGGCCACGGGCAGGGACCACAGGAAGCGCCCCAGCCTCTCGATGTCCCCGGTCTCCTCCAGCGTCTCGCATACGCTGGCCACTTGCTCCGGGGAGAAGTTCAGTGTGGGCAGCTGGAACATTGACAGCTCTTCTGGGGCTCGGGAGCCGCCGCCGCTGCCGCTGGCCAGGAGCAGGGAGCGCTCACTGAAGTTTGGCAGGAAGAAGTGGGTGGGATAGAGCTCTAGAGGAGATCTGAACACCATGGGATGACCGCAGACAAGAGAGAATCACAGAGAGAGAGAGAGAGAGAGAAAAAAAAAAAAACCAACATTCAATCATTCAACAGCAATCGCCTAATGACACCGGCCTCATAATATCTCCCCTACATCCACACTGAGTGCAGCATTGAAACATTGTTTCGCTTTTCTATTGGTCTGCTAGGTGTCGTTGTGGGGTCGCCATGGCAACGCTGCCAATCACTGTCAAGTGTGCCAATCATCGCCTACTACGTCACGGTAGTTACCACTTCCCCTAAACGAGGGTGGGGGGGTGGGGGTGGTGTTTGCCAGTGGTGGAGGTTTATCTAATCTGCTACACCCCCTTCCCCTAAATAAGGGATCAAATAATGTGAATGTTGAATGGGATGAGCAATTAGTGGGTGGAATATTATTGTGATCTTAACGAGGCTAAACAAGATATGGGGGGGAAGGGGATCAGGGGAAGAGGAGGGGGTGGGGGGGGGGGAGTAAATGGGCCAGGCTGGGATACACGTTGGAATAAAGGGCTTCTGACTGAGACAATTTACACATGATTTGCACGTAGTTTCACTTCATTCTGCCCATCTGAACACTAATAGTGCCGGGGAATAAAGGAGAGATGAGATCATTAGAGCCATCCTCATACTGGTGACCCCCTATCAGCGGCTCATGCACCAGATTGTGGCCAACACTGCCAGACTGTGTCCTGGTGGAGAGAGCTACCTGGCACTGCAACTTTAAACCGGACCCTCTTAACCCCATCCTTGCCAGGGAGACCTGCAAAGCGACGGCTGAGGCTGCCAATGGGGAGGGGGCTACGGTCTCATTCACTTCCCATTCTATTATATTACCCCTCTCCATAAGCGTTTCAGAGGCTGCTTCCAACAACTTCTCCTGTAACTGTAACGAGGCGTCTTGTTTAATAACTGTTTTCTTATATTTTGTATTTTTTGAGTACTTTTGATTATCTCATTTTTTAATGAATATTTAGCCATCAATCAATTTCTGATTATCTACTTAAATGTGTATATAAATATATGTATACACTGCTATATAACCATACACATGTGATATATATATATATATATATATATATATATATATATATATATATATATATATATATATATATATATATATATATACACACAAACACACACACACACATACTATAAATGTATTAATAGCTGTATGTTACTGCTGTATGTACACTGCTATATAACCATACACATGTGAGATATATATATATATATATATATATATATATATATATACAAACACACACATACTATAAATGTATTAATGGTTGTATGTTGCCAAATTCTGTCTGCATGATATGCATGATTTGATGCACTCTTTTATTGAGGCGTCACATGTTCTGAATCTTGTTCCTACATGTATATTCCAGTAGGACACAGAAGACAGACATGCTGTAACTGCTATACCTACACATATCTGCCCACCAGTCTATACTGCCATGCAACTAGTTTTTATTATTAGATGAGACAACTTAATCACCATCTAACTTGCTTTGTTTAGTTTGTGTAGCTATGGAGTGTGATTTACAGAGATTTGTACGGGTCATGGACGTCTTTCCAGCCTTACTGTGTATATTTATACAGGACTTTGCTTGGTGTTAAAAAGTGTATATTTTGAATGGGTTCACACACAGTAGCAAACAATAGCCACATTGTAAAGGCATGTACAACGCGTATTGAAACGCAGCACCCAGACTTCTGCTAATCTGCCCTGAGTAAAGCTGAAATAATTATCCTAAGCCGCCTTTCTAGAAGAAAAATCATTGAGGAATTCAAACTTTTTTTTTTTTTTTAAAAGATCCTTTCTGCATTCCGATGGAGATCTAGGGGCAAGAGTAGAGCACTGACTACTTTCAGCATCAATGAAAAACAGATATAACAATTAAAATGGGAGACATAGCGTGACATAGCGCTTTAGATAGAATAATAGGACAGCAATGTAGGCTGTGAGAGTTCCTTTATTGATGAACCAGCTCGAGGTATCATATACAGGGCCACACATAGGTTAAAGGATTGGAAGTAGCAATGGGTTTATCTAAAATATCTAGTATTGTTATTACTACATTAAAATCATCAAGCATTCAACTGTAAGTAAACTGTATGTGTAAATGGGAATACACATATATATATATATATATATATATATATATATATATATATATATATATATATATATATATATATATATATATACATATATTTCTATATGTGTGTGTAAGTGTGTGTTATACAGTGGGTGTATATATGTATATATATATACATATATATATATATATATATATATATATATATATATATATATGTGTGTGTGTGTGTCTATATATGTGCAGACCTTGTAAATCTGTGGACAATCTTGCATGAACCACGCACTGTGTGGCTTGATAAGTGTTTGTATACGATTTGTTTATGGCTAAAATACTCTCGTGTCAATCACATCCTACATTGTGTAATTATGAACTCCTGTGCGCACGAACATGCTGATTACACAGACAATGCAACATTACAATCAATGATACAACAACTAGGGGGTAATTCTGGGGATTGTTATGTCCTGACAAACTTACCCTTGAAATTCTATGTTTTCAGTACAATGTATAGAGGGGTGAAACCTACAACCAGTGATTGGGCTCTTCTAGGCTAAGCGTGTTAGGGACACATTCTTATGTCCTTAAATGCACAAGCAGATAATTGTTGTCGCTCTATCTTTGTGTGAAGAGGCCAGGGTGTAAATGGCTTTTAATGACTGCAGCTGCTGGTTGAAAAAACTGTCAATGGAATAGGCTTATTCTGAGTCCCTGAAATGTCCTCCTTGCCTGAGTGAGGAATATAGCTGGAAGATTGTGATGTTTTCAGATACAGGGATAAAGGTCTGGGCTCAGCAGCCATCAGCAGGGAGACAAGAGGACAGCAAAGAAAACGGCACACTCGAATCTGCAAATCCTTTCCGGATCCTGTAAGTTTCCTCCTCAGCAGCAGCCCCCTTACACTAAGCAGGATCTCTGCTTGTGATCACAACCCTTGTTCTAGCTCTGACCTCTTTGGGGTTTTGTTATTCTAGATAGGTCAGAAAAAAAATAGTATATGAATTAGGGTGGAGGGATTAGGCAGTTTAATAGTTAAACGAAATTGACACATCTTCTAGAGAGCGCAGGGATTAATGTGCAGTTAGACTGCAGGTGCTGCTCACTGTATTTCCCAAGATCAAGTCTGGCTTTTGTGCTGTGTGCATGGTGTGTGCCACTCTCGCCCTGTCTGCAGCAGCTGAATTACCCCTGATACACTGACAACTTGTGCTCACCGGGCAGGGCAGATCAAACGGGACAACCGGGGGACACTGCCAGGGGACTGACGCCCCAGAATACAAGTGTATTATGGATAGAGAATGCGAGAATCTCAAGTGCACACTGGTGATGAGATGTGAGAGGTCAGAACGCAATATTTATATTATTAATGTTTCTAGCAATTCTATAGGAAAAAAAAATATGAGATATTCTGTAGAATCATACAAATGTGCGGATTTACATGTACTAACAATCATATCAACTTACGATTTTATTTTAGATGTTATTGTTAGATGCAATAATATATCGCATAATAATATACCCTAAATATGTGTGTAGTTACACATATAATTTGTGCTACTAATATTATAACAACTGTGTGTAAATATAGCTAGTGTGTTTACATGAACAATCTATAATATTATTCATAATGTTATATAACGTATATTATTTGTGTTTACAAGAATATGTTATAATATATGTCATGATGTTATATAACATACATTGTTATGATATAAACATATGTATATATATATATATATAATATTATAATATATATATATATGTACATACATACATGTGTCTGTTCACATGAGCTTGTTATGTTGTATGCAATACTGTTCACACACACACACACACACACACACACACACACACACACATATAATATATATATATATATATATATATATATATATAATATATATATATATATATATATATATATATATATATATATATATATATTATATAATATATATGTACACATACTATATACACATCACCTGTGTGTGTGTGTGTGCTTAAACCGAACATGTTATATTGTAATTATTGTACATCAGATTAAGCAGCAATAGTCTCTTAAACTATATATTATGACCCCAGAATTCACCTACCAGTACCTCATTCCAGCCATACCTAAAGCACCAGATTAGATATTTTACTCGTGTTTTGAAGTGTGACATGAAATATAAACATAACGCAAGTCATTAAAAAGGAAGCGGGTGAAGCTAATGTATTTAACAAGACATAGACAAAGCTGGTATTACACACAGAAAAAAAAAAAATCACAGTCCCCATTTTGATGAGTGACATGTCATTAAGACATCATGCTGATTTAAATAATTCTGTCACAAACTACAAAATGCTCCATCATATTGCACATTTTCGTCCATTAATCCTGTGAAAACATAATTATGTTGAAGGTAAGAGAAACCTTTAACCCATTCTCATCCTGCCAAACATGGTTCTCAAACCCCCATGTGGTTGACAACGGGTTAAACTGGAAAAAGAATGAAACTTTGTACGTTTCATTGTTTCTATCAGTCATTCGCCTGAGCGGGCAGTTGCGTGTTATATGGTAAACACAGTCAAAAGTTGTTTAAACTTTATCCTTCCCATAAATAAAAAAAAAACAAAGTTCCTAGTGGAAAGGAAATTTGAATTATTTTTTTTTATCACTCTCTTCTGCTGACCCTCATTAAATGGACATCCTGCTAAGGCCTTGGTAATGTAGAACGGCTGGCCAATCGGGACATCTGCACGCCTTGTTAGCGATGGTTAATGAGCAGCCCTCTGACAAAGAATGAAAGGCCCTCTCAATGTAAATTTACCTTATGTCAACTCTTTACCCCTAATGAATTGCATCACAATTCCTTCCTCAATAGAACCAACTTGTCGGAAGAACAGACTGTATTAAAATAAAATAAAATAAAAGAAAGATTTTGACCAGATCACCTACAGGTATAATTTATTGATGTACATAGCTCAGAATCCATGATAAATTGCTTCTAATATTAAAAGACAATAAATACATTATATTGTTTATATATAACTTAAATAAAATTAGCATGCACATCATTTAATAGGAGTGGTTGGTAGATGTGTTTTTTAGGTTGAGTGTTTCATATATTTCAAAACCTTTGTAATTCAGTAATTCCATGTAGGTTTTGGGGAAAGGGCTCCCCTACTCTGTGGGAGCGATACTGTATCGCCCTTATTACGCCTGTATTCTTCTATGTACACTCAGGTGCAACTGTGGTCTCGTCTCTGTCATTTGCAGTTTGGCACTTCCTCCTCCCTTGGGTTGTTCTTTAAAATCAATTATTTTTTTTCAAGTCTTCAAGTGAAATATTCAAAACAAATGTTTGAAAGAACCCAAGGGAGAATTTGGCCCTGACAAAGGGGTTTGATAAGCTTTATTTTAGTCCCCCCACCCAAAAAAAAAATGCAGACCCGAGAGAGATATCTAGAAAATCAGTTCAGGTCTAATTAAATGACTGTATTCATTAGCGTCTTGAGCACAGGACTGGTGGCTTAAACCTCTTGTACAAGGATGTCAAATATTTAGATTTTGCGTTTGCGTCATGTAAAACTGCGTGGTCTTAGATAATGTATCATTATGACCCACTCAGCGCAAAATAGTAATTACCTAAAGACTTTCAAAATATTGGATCTTAATGTTGAGGATGCATATTATAATGCAGCTGTATTTTTTTTATATAATTTAACTAGAATATAGATTACAATGAATTTACATATCTTTCTATTTTAAAAACAATGAAAACCTCATATTTTATTACAAGTGATGTTATTATAAAAATTGGCATACATTTTAATGTCAAACATAACCCCCAAAGCTTCAACTTTTATCTATCTATCTATCTATGTATCTATCTATCTACACACACACACACACACACACACACACACACACACACACATATGTATATACAAGTGCTCATTGATTGATTGATAGATAGATAGTTAGATAGATAGATAGATAGATAGATAGATAGATAGATAGATAGATATACAGACCGACAAATATAGGCCTGTTAATTATCAAATGATGTCCAATCATGTCTTGAGTTCTTCTCCATCACATTCGTTGCAAGAAGAATCCCGATGTTATTTCACATTTCAGCCTCAGTATGTTGAATTACAGGGGCTGCATTGCTATACAAATCTGCGTGTAATTTATAACTGATGACGATGGCAGAAATAGAAGTTTAACCCTGTCTAAACAACTCCCTACTGTGCAGTCTACTGGACGGGGGCACATTTGAGGGGACCCCATCCCCAGCTTGAAGTTAGGAGGCAGCTGTAGAAAGTTTCAGATCAAAGTGTCAAAAACAGTCAAGAATTGAGGACAGGAAGCGCCGCAGAGAAAATCAAGCAAAGGATGCACTTGGCTTGTTAGCAGTTTTTAGTAAGGAACTGGAGTTTAGTACAAGGGGCTTTATCTGTCGGGTTGAATGCACAGGGATAGAGAAAGGCAGAGAGACAAAGTTAGACTGAGCACCTGTAGTTTGGTCAATGCGCTTCACTGAGCATTTCATTTGCCAAAGGGCTGCATACTACATCCTAAGCTGATTTTTTTCCAATATACTTGTTACCTGAATCTAGCTCAAGAGCAAGGTCTCGGAGGTGACATCCTTTGGCAGGTGAATCCTATGGGGTAAGTTATTTAATTAAACCCACAGAAACAGGCACTCTGTCGTATTCGCGTTGCAAATAATCAAATAAACATTCTGTACGTAGGTATTTTTAATCTGGAGTTTCAAACACAATTATCAGTTTTTACTAATACTTATTGCTGGCAGCAGGTTTTAAAATCGATTTTTTTTTATGGATTCATTTGTCGGTTTAGTTTAGTTTAAATATTTACTAATAATGAATCTATTTTAATGCAAAGTGATTAACTTAAAAAAAAAACTAATCTAGTAATTGATTTAGCGTATTAGCTGCAGGGCATTTAAAGCTTTGCAAATTAGTTTTTTTTGTCCCCTAGTAAATTTCAATTCTGATCTTATAAATTGAATTTGCAGGTATATATAAAATCTTTATTTAAAAAAAACGCGATGGTTAATTAGTTAATTAATATTAGTGGTAATAGACACACAATGATAATTTACATGTTACATGTATACATCAATTCACAAAAATATTTTATGTTAGATATGTAAATGTTTCTTTTAATGATAGTACAAATCTAACGGAGTAATGTAACAAATTGTGTTAGTAATATAGTAACAATGTAATATATCTTGTTTTAGTAGTATAGATTTACATGAATCACTCAATGCGGCGTTATCAAAATAAACACAATTTCAGTTCAGTTCTGTGATAAGTTTGCTGTAGCCTGTTCCAATTCATGTAATTGTTAAATCACTATCAGAATATTGTATGAATACTATGTCTGGCTGAATGCTTGATTTACCTGTCAAGAATATTATTGGGGATGATATATTTGAAGCAAGCTATAGGAATTTAATGTTTACATGTTTTCACATGTTATTTTCAGAGGTTATAATTCTGATCAAATTTATAAATTAGCCCATAAAATGAAGGCAGTTTACAATAGTCGATTTATTATATATATTTAAAAATAAATCTTGCATACCTTTGTTTTGAAGGGAGACCCCTGCAACTAAATGGCTTGATTTGCCACACGCGTAAACACTTATGTAGATGGTTAAATGAAAATCAACAAATTGCCTGACAGGGAAATACACCACTAGATGGTGGGCGCTTTGTTAATTGCAGCAGCGGATACAGTATAGGACAGTGGGCATAAATAGCTATATATGTGAGTGTGTAGAGGTGGGGGTGTATGTATGACAAGGTAGATATTAACCTAACAGGAGAGGAGGGTGCATAGACAATGCAGCTTGTCTGTTGCACTTGCCTCATATTTCTAAGTGAGCTAGATACAAATCTAGACAGTATTTCCTTTTTTCTTCCATCATTGCAAGTGGTTATAGTACATGGCTGTGAAAACTACCCTCCCTTACCTTATAATCTTACTCAGTTACCTACCTGATGGCAAGTTTACTTACCACTGCAATTCTCCAAAAATATACTTATATACATTTTTATTCACATGCAAGTATTGGCATTGCATTTGCGTAACTGTTGTTATTGTATATTGAATTAAGGAAACAAATAAGCCCATACTATATATATATATATATATATATATATATATATATATATATATATATATATATATATATATATATATATGTGTGTGTGTAATTATATATATATATATATATATGTATATATATATATATGTAAATATGTATATATATATATATATATATATATATATATGTATATATATATATATATATATATATATATATATATATATATATATATATATATATATACACACACATATATATTCCACCATGATTCCATAACACACTGATTCAATTAGAAATATTCGACCTGTTTGGCATTCGAAAGCCCTGAAGGTCAGATTCAAAAGCCTGGGCTACAATCTAGAACGGGGAGAGACTTGATATTTAGTCACTATTGCGGCTCAATATTAAGTTACAGGATAATGGTGCAGTACAGCCTGCACTGAACCTGTTACTCACGAATGAGCAACATCTGTCCAATACTATTTTCCTCTTTTGCTCTGTTTGGATTGAGCAATCAATACTGAGAAGGATGTCTTCAGGCTGAGATAAATAGACAGAGCAAGAGGCAGGTATGAGTCTAGCCAGACAGTGCTCTGCAGGGAAGCCATCAATATATACAATGCCTTACATGCAGACATGCATACATGCACATACAGAGATAGATAGATAGATAGATAGATAGATAGATAGATAGATAGATAGATAGATAGATAGATGATAGATAGATATATTTTCAATCCAGGTCATCCTATATATAGAGGTGCCAAATAACATTATATTGCAATATAAGAATAATGAGAAGATGACCCATTTGCAGCCTAAGAACTGTCATGCTGAGAAAAGAGAATACAGCAATCTGCAACAAATGCTGTAACAGACGTGTAATAATAATTCATCAGTCCTGTCAATTCTATTATTAGCTCTCACTATATACATAGTATGCAATAATCCCCTGTATAGGCAGATCTGTTAATATGAATTGTAGCTACCAAAAATAACTTGTCCTTCGCCTACATGCTGGGAGAATGATGATCATTTAAACAAACTCAAAGTAAAAACATGTGTGCTGAAATCACAGTCACAGGTGAGATACCTGTAAATATTTATCTTGGCATAAAGCTCTGTGCGTCATTTAATAATATTCTCCACCTTTAATCTCTACTCCCCAGTTTTAGATTGTCATAGAAGAATTGGGCATCATCCCATTCTGGAGTTTGTTTGCGCATTTTGTTACACTTACAAACTGTATAGTGTTGTAGTTTGCAATTTTACTATCATTACCCTAGATGATCATGATTGATTACTGTTGCATTTCATGGCATTATTTTTGTATTATTTCACTTTAAATTAATTGGCGTTTTAACTGAATTGCGTCAGTTTTAAGCTAGGGGACATTTTACAAATACATAAGCTCCCACTGTGTGGTTTTTAGCTGCTATAGAAACACTATAAAACAAAGCAAATCCAGGTCACTTAAAGATATCTAAGTAGCCACAAGAATTTATAGTTGTTCTGATATTTTGGGGGTTTAAGTAAATATCACACAGGTTCCCTTTCCCCGAGTTTATTCCAGCATATACAGTTGTTTAATATATTATGTTAGTTTGCGCCTTACAAGCATTTTATTGGTGTGTCTTGTCCGTTTGAACAATTTTTACTCGATACTTGATACCTTCAACAACAGAACTGGACATCTCCAAATGCTGTTGGACTGCAAGTCACAGCCTTCCTTTCCTTGCTGATACTTGTAGTTCTATAACAGCTGAACAGTAACAGGTTAGTTTCCTGTGATCTATGCTCTACTTATAAAATCCACAACATATTGGATATCTTATTTTTTTTTTTTAGGAAACGTGCTTTGAATTATCTTGTAGCTCAGTATAGATAGATTACATGATTTTAATACACATCGTTTACCTGAAATTTAAGTTGACAGTTATTAAGTGCCAATATATTTTGTAGCCATCAATAGGTTTAACATAGTGATCTATGTAATTATGGAACGCATGAAACTTTATTATGGTTACTTTTGTATTTAATTTGTGAATCACCAAAATGTAAACTTGGTTGTGATGTGTGATTAACGTTTGACCTAGGATGTACATCACTCAACAAATACATTTATATTTTTCCCTTTGACTGCTGCCGAAAAGCCACCGATAAGTGGGTACCAGTAAAAGTCTCGCCAGATATTGGGTATTGCGAAAAGAAAGTGACATACATATTTAACTCGAGTGATTACTAAATTAATAGCAGGCACTAAGACAGATGTCAAAACGTCTCGAAAATGTTTATCTGTGAATAATTGAGAAGGTGGTAGGACGCATTATCTGATTGTGTCATAAAATATGTATGAAGAACAGCTGTTTCATTAGAAGTGGCCTTGATTTAAACAAGTACTGTAATGAAGTTGGCGATTCACTTATTCCACTATTTCTCATGAATGTTTAATAAACTTTGTTGAGCCTCAATAATAGAGGAGGATGGACTGCAAATCATTAGGCTCCGAATGAGGTGTTCTCTAATCCTATTGCCTGTTAAACTGGATTCAGGGCCTGCAAATCATTGCACTATAATTGTATTTGCTCTTTTCAGATCATTTGTACAGTTAAGTGGAAAAAACTAACGCAGAGCCTTTCCAAATGGACACGTTGGGCATTTTGATGTGTGCATTGCTCTCTATTATGACGCAATGCCTTACATTGACTGCTGCATATTAAAATGAGTAGAGGGAAAAATTCGACTTATTTAACTGTTCATTATTATTAGTGGTTTATTATTACTAGTGCTTTAGTGAAATCCGTAGGGGCAACATTAAAACTCATAATATTGTGTTATGTGATATTAATACCAAGCTTCTACGGAAAGTATATTATTAGTACAAAATATGAAAAAAATTAACCCAACAAACGTTATGCTCATTTTATTTAAACATCCACAACGTGATTGCGTGATGGTGATTTAAAAAAACAAAAAACATAAAAAAGCAATCCATACCCATCACGAAAGCTGTTGTCTAGTGAAACTTGCTATCTCAGTATGATTACTTATTGGATCTAAGGCTTTTACACCGAATGTGGGTCTGAATTTGCAACACACGTCACTGTTTTTTTTTAAAAAATTGTACTTTTCCAATTCCAGAATGCTCAGAAGTGAGGACGGAATCAGCCCATAAATAGCCCCCATAGCGTGTCACTGGCTTGATGACATAAGAAGACTCTTTGAATCCTACTCTCTTGGGCAAACCTCTAAATCCTATGAATACTTGGTCAAACCTATTGCCCATTGTGTAGAAATCGGTGGAGTGTCAGGCAAAGGTAATGGGAAGTTACTGGGAGGTGAGGTCCGAGTGTGTCCACAAGATTCTTGGTTCATGTTGGGGTTACAAAGACTATTGACTCTTTTGTTTTCTTTCTTCAAACAGCCCTTTTCCTTCCTTGAAAGGATGTGCCCAATTCTCTTCCTTAGCAGCTTTCTTCATGGGTGTCTCTCAGCTGAGGGAATGTTTATTTTTCTTCATTTATGAAATGGTCCAGACTGAAGAAAACACGCAGCATCTCTGCGTCACTGAGTGAATGGAGCGGGAGATGTCCAGGGGAGGACCCAGGTTCTAAATTTGGTCTCAGACAGTCTGGTTAGTGAAAGAAAAACACACAAATATCACACATAGCTGACAAAAGCCGATTAGCTGGAGAGAAATGGAAAAGTCAAAGTTATGTCTGGTCTGCAATACATGATACTCTCTCTTCCTCATTCTGATTTGTCTTTCTCTTTTTCTCTATTTCGCTCTATTATTCTCCCATTCCCTGTATCTCTATCCCATTAACTCTCTCCCTCTTTCCCTCTTTCCACCTCTCTCCTCTCAATTCCATTCCCTCCTACTCTTTCTACATCTCTTTCTCTCTTTTATCCCTCCCATTCCATGTGTCTCTATTCCATTATCTCTCTCCCTATTTCTTTCTTTACACCTTTCTCCTCATACTCCCATTCCCTCCCACTCCTCTCTTACTATATCTCTTTCTTTCCCCCATTTATCACTCCCATTCCATGTCTCTCTCTTTCATTATCTTTCTTTCTTTCTTTCTTTCTTTCTTTCTTTCTTTCTTTCTTTCTTTCTTTCCACTCCCCCCTCTCTCTCTCTCTCTCTTTATCTCTGCCCCTCAATAATACATCTTTCTATCTCTCTTTTATCTATCAGAGTTGCTTTTCCTATATCCCCTGTAAATGTCCATATCTTTCAGCATTGATCAACTGCACAATACCAGGACATGTTCTGCCTGTTCTTACCATTACAATTTTTACGGGCATTATTGAATGGATCAAAATGTCTCTCTCTCTCTCTCTCTCTCTCTCTCTCTCTCTCTCTAATCTATCTATCTATCTATCTATCTATCTATCTATCTATCTATCTATCTATCTATCTATCTATCTATCTATCTATCTATTCTTCCACCCTACTATCTCTCTGTATACAATTTCTCCAAGGCCTCTCTCTCCTTCTCTGTCTTTCTTTTGCCTTTATACCTCCCTCAATCACTCTTACAAATAACAAAGTTAATTTGATTATTTTACTGTTACATGATTTATTAATAAACATTAACATGTTTACAATTGCTTCTCTATTCTTATCTCATTCTTCATTCTTTGTTGTTCTATTCAGTTGTATTATTATTGTTATTATTATTATTATTATTATTATTATTGTATGAAAAATTATTACTAAGTTATGATTATCGCATGAATGCAGAAGATAAGATGTTTGTATAACTTGGTTATTTTAAAGCCTATGCAAAATATCTAAACCAAAATTGCTCATCAAACGCATTAGTATAAGTTTTGTGACCTGATTAAGCTGCTCCCATAGAATGGATGACATTACACATTAATTCACTGGTCTCTGTGGCTTATTATTATTATTATTATTATTATTATTATTATTATTATTATTATTATTCACTATTTCATTTTAAAATATTATCTTGAAATTAAATAGGATCAATGTTCTTAACAAAATAATAATAATAGCAATAATAATAATAATAATAATAATAATAATAACAATAATAATAATAATAATAATAATAATAATAATTATAATAATAATAATAATAATAATAATGTTATGTATAAATTAAGCAACAATATTTTTCTTATCAATTCAGGTGTTTCTATAAATTTGCTATTAAACAGTGGGGTGTAACCATCAGCATCACTCAATATTTTTCTTTATTATAATATTTTTTACCTTGCAAAGATAGTTTTCACAAGTTAAGTAAAAGTTATTGACCAGACAATATCAGTAAATATTTTCTAGAAAAATAAGTTTAAGAATCTACAAGTCTTCCAGACTACTTACACGCTTGAGTTAGATATGTTGAGGTCTGAAAATATTGAAAGATAAATATGTGCATTTAACCAAACAAATTTCACTTTAATGTCAGTTTTTGTCAGTTCTTATAAGTTAGTAATTTTGATGAACTGTTTGTTGCTGCTGGACCTGGCCCTCTATAGGCAATCACCGTCATTATTTATTAAGCTGCAAGGCAGAGCTCTACAATAGAGGAATGAGGCAAACATAAACTAATAATACAAGGTAAATCTGACTCCATAGTCTAAAAGGAAAATTATAAAACGCTGGTACAAGATCTCTATTTATTAAATGTCGAAAAGCCCAATCTCTGGCGAAAACACTTATTGGGTTTTGACTTATTTATCAAGGGGTTACCGCCGGATATTGGACCGCTATTCCCTGATGTAGCTCCTGCCGGCAAAGAGATTTGCAGGGTCTGTTCAGTGACCGATACCATTAGATACTCTCTATTAGAGCGTATCTAACCATTTAAGCATGTTAGTCAGGAACTTGTATTTACAACATTTCAAAGAGACACGATTGGGTTTGAGAAAACAAATGGGACATTGGGAATGTCTGTATTTAAAATCTCATATGTAGGATACCCATAACCGAATCGCATTACTTAACGCATCTGATAGGGAGGCCCTGTGAAATCAAATAAGGCACCAAGTAGTAAATGTCAGCTGATCATGTGACACTGACATTCAATCATGTGATCTACTCTTCGCTCGTTGTGCACGTAAGTGCCTTATAAGTGATGCAAATCAGCCTTTTGGTTAGTTAACTTGTGCAGAACTATGTACCTGGCTTCTCTCGTACCTTTGAGGGGTAAACAGGACCCCATAAAAAGTAATGGTTAATGTTATTTCCAAGTTGCTGTTCCATTTTATACCGCTGTGCAAAGTAGGGATTATATATATAGGTTTAACCCTTCCAGTGCTTTTAAATATTTTCTACATTTAACGAAATGTAAATTCTGCAATTTTAGCACTTGCACCAACAATGATTTGGGACTACATCATTATGTATATAGAACTCTCCAGTCTATGCATCATTCACAGAAAATATCATCATCTTACCAGATTGCACGCAGCATAAATCCAGGTATAAAAGAAGGAGAGACAGTCATGTAACAAAACAACAGGGGGAAATGTCCTTAACATTTGTTAGCAATGCAGAAAACAAACACCTGAGCAGTAAAATGAGATTGTCCGTGGGTTCCCTGCAGTAACCACTGGTCCATACCACACATTGATCTAATAAGATTAAACAGATGTTTGCAGCTTGGATTCACAACGGTGCCTTCCTGGCAGCAAAATGATGCAAAAATAGTGATTTCAACAATCATCGTTTATTTATATAGCGCCACTAATTCCGCAGAGCTGTACAGAGAACTCATTCACATCAGTCCCTGCCCCATTGGAGCTTACAGTCTAAATTCCCTAACACAAACACACACAGACGGACAGAGACAGACTAGGGTCAATTTGTTAGCAGTCAATTAACCTACCAGTATGTTTTTGGAATGTGGGAGGAAACCAGAGCACCCGGAGGAAACCCACACAAACACCGGGAGAACATACAAACTCCACACAGATAAGGCCATGGTCGGGAATCGAACTCATGACCTCAGTGCTGTGAGGCAGAAGTGCTAACCACTAGGCCACTGTGCTGCCCAATGATACACAACATTAGTGACATATTATGCAGCGCTGTGCATATAATGACATGGAAGAAAAAGATAGAGGTGGCCTTGCCTAAATGAACTTACAATCTAAAAATTGTGGGGAACGATTGATATATAAGGTGGAGGAATCACAATGGTAGATGTTGGTGGGGAAGATGCGTGTGGCTATTATAAGACGGCTGCACTATGATGGCATATCTGTGCAGTTACCGGCGGTGTGGTATGGTTGAAATGAGCAGCGTCAGGGAAAGGCTATTGATACATGAACTAGTCATTGTAGAAATATGAGAACAGCCAGCTGCTGGCACCCATAACTGTCCTTCACCATTGATGGTAACTGAACCTCCTTCTTCTTCTGGTTGTAGACAAGGCTGTGTCTTTGCGCTGCAGGGGATCTCTGCTGGTTATCCGCCAAGGTAGCTGTGTGAACCCTAAGTTTTCTTATATCATTATACTCACTGCTGGAAACAGAGCCGTGTTCCCAAGTTCATCGGCTGCTGCTGCCACCAAGGAGGCAGCGGAGATCCCCACCAACAGCAGCGATGACAGCTGAATTCACGGGTCCAGCAGCCATACAGACTTGGCGCCGATGAGTGTCATCTTTGGTGACACTCATCGGCGCTACCACTACCCACTGTTCAACTGTTTTATATTTGTATCACTATCTAGCGTCCATGTGCCCTACTTTTTTGTGATACCGCACTGTGTGTCCTGTTGTGGCATGGTAGTGCGCATATTGGAAACATAAAAATACCCTTTTGAACAGCTGCATACTTCAAAATGACCCTTCATTATTAACAACTTTTACATTGTTCGCTTAAGATGCTGATCACACAAATTCTGTTTATGTCTTAAATGAGTCACAAGAGTTATTATACATCAGGACTGCACTGTGCTTAGTGGTTAGAACTTCTGCCTCACAGCACTGGGGTCATGAGTTTGATTCCTGACCATGACCTTATCTGTGTGAAGTTTATATGTTCTCCCCGTGTTTGCGTGGGTTTCCTCCGGGTGCTCTGGTTTCCTCCCACACTCCAAAAACATACTGGTAGGTTAATTGGCTGCTATAAATTGACCTTAGTCTCTCCCAGTCTGTCTGTGTGTCTGTCTGTGTGTGTGTGTGTGTTAGGGAATTTAGACTGTAAGCCCCAATGGGGTAGGGACTGATGTGAATGAGTTCTCTGTACAGCGGTGTGGAATTACTGGTGCTATATAAATAGCTGCTGCTGCTAAAGATGGCTGTCTTATTTCTTGTGTCACAATTGTAGAATGTATACTGTTATTACATGGGAAAAGCTAGGTGTATATATTTCCTGTTCCGACAAAGCTCCTGGATTGTACAGCCATCCCGTGGAAGCATAAGATGACTCCTGGTTCCTGGAACCCACTGAGCCCCAATCGCCACCCGCTAAACCAGGAACACCCTCTTAAATGTACTCGCCTTGAATCTCATTTAAATATCTCGCCCTGCAAAATAAAATCTCATCTCTGCATTTGGGCACACTTCAAGGTGCATGAGAGTAGCCCACATTTATCTAAGAACACCCCAATCCTCCCAGCTACTCCCAACAGAAGGTGGCGAATTTTACATCTGCCATGTCCGATTAAGCTAAGCAGTAGTAGGAACGCAGACGTGGACCATTGGCACCGTTAAGGGGTCTTGTCTGATCCGGATGACACCAGACTGATGATAAAAAGAAATGTGTTTTTTATGTTACCTTATTCAACCCCACCCAAAACAAAGTATTTTGCATTGTCTGGAATTGTTCTTCAACAGATTGTGGACTGCATGATGTCACAAACAACCATTAATGTGTCCGACCATCTGGATGCATGGTCATTGTGTAGGGTCCTTTTATTCACTCTACTGTGTATGAAAATTTACACTGTGTGTCTGTAGATGCTAATAAAATATAGATGATATCAGCTTTAATATTGCTGTGGTTGAAATAGTATCTACATTTGTACAAAATGCTAATTGCTGCTGTATTATCCATAATGAATTATGCTACAACGAGAATACACCCTGTAGTGTACATTAAACTGAATAGAAGTCACCTAAGATTTACTTTCATATGGTCACATAACTGCTCTGTGACTTCTACTATCGCTATAATTTACAGTAGGGAGTGCATTATGCCATAGATAAACTCTTGTACATAATATCGTTATAAACAGCGTGTTCTGATGTAATCACTTATAATCAGCGAGTCCTGGGGGAGAAATGCATCAAGCTGCGTGTTTGGAAAATTGACAGTTTTCTGTGATTTTTTTTGGTATAAACGGATGAACTGACAGAAGAGCTCAGGAAAATGCACGGATTACAAAAATTACAAAAGGACCACATTACAAATCATTGTCCCAACTTTTAGCCATGATAACAATACAAAGTGCGAGAGGGTGCTTTTGCAAACAGCTGAGAAACCCACCTGAAAAAATGGAAAAATAAAGGTGGTTCTGAAAGGGAGATATCGCCAACCACAGGCAGCCCGAGCTATTCTGCATGTCAGCATGTAAAATAAAAGGAATTTGTTAAAAAAAAACCCCTCCTTCCCTTCACTTAGCATCAGTCCCGGTCCTTTCGTGGGGGTGACCGACTTACCAATATAGAGGATTTAAGATGTGTGTTTGGGAACATTTCTGTACAGAACAATTTGACACCACAGGCAGAATTCATGCAGGTTAAAAACCTGTACAAATTTGTTTAAGAAACAATTATATATTATCTTATTATGGTCATGAAAGATTTATTTGCATGCCATGAATAAAATATATATATATATATATATATATATATATATATATATACATAATCATCATCATAACCATTTATTTATATAGCGCCACTACTTCCGCAGCGCTGTACAGAGGACTCATTCACATCAGTCCCTGTCCCGTTGGGGCTTACAGTCTAAATTCCCTAACATACACACACACAGACAGACTAGGGTCAATTTGTTAGCAGTCAATTGACCTACCAGTATGTTTTTGGAGTGTGGGAGGACACTGGAGCACCCGGAGGAAACCCACGCAAACACAGGGAGAACATACAAACTCCTCACAGCTAAGGCCATGGTCAGAATTGAACACATGGCCCCAGTGCTGTAAGGCAGAAGTGCTAACCACTAAGCCACCATGCTTAGTGGTTAGCACAAGTATATATATATATATATATATATATATATATATATATATATATACTTGTTATTCTTTGACAAACATAAGCAATCATGAAAAATATAATGTTTTCACAAATACTTATAATCAAAGGAATACATATATATAAAAAACATAAAAAGAGTGATAAGTTATCACAAAGAGGTAATTGTTACAAAAGGGAGAGGGTACAGGTTTCTTATATTGTAATAATTACTTTTAAAATAAATACTATAGAACTGTTAAATATTTATATTCAGGAGATAATTCTTAATACATTTGCAATTAATCTAAGGATACATTATTATTAGATACTGCATGGTTCATTCAATAACTGTTTTTTTTTTTTTTAACAGTTAATTGTTATTTTGGTCCAAATTTTGGAAACATTTATGCTAATTTTGCCCAGGTACACTGTTTTACTTCTTTTGCCAAAACTAACCTTTATTGCCTTATTTCGATATGAAATTAACGTTTTGTGAAAATATTGTTTATAGCGGGAACACACATCATAACACCACTTTTGTGAATTACTTCTGTCCATGTTTTCCATTTTATTTACTATATTGAGTTCCCTTACTTGTGCATATCACACATGTGTATTTGTGAATATTACAAGATGCTTTTTTCAATATTGGACCAGTCTGTATTTTTGAATTAGTGGGTCTTTAATTAATACCAGTCTACAGATCTTTCTTAACTGCAGTTGATAAGGTACTTAAAGGAGAAGAACTAAGGATGGTGATGTAGAGACGATCATAGCAATCTCTTATCAGTTTTTTATATAGTGTTACTAATCACATAATTACCTATTTTGTAAAGCGCATGGTTCTGTACAAGCAGGAGACTGTCAGTGGCTGGTCTAACCTCAATTTTCACTTCACAAGAAAATCATTAGTACTTTATAGAAAACCTTCCAAACATTTGACACATGAAATAGGCACCTCTGTAGCCTATTTGTACCTGCTAGATGTAGTTAAATCGAACAATTACTTTATAAGTCCCCTAATGTAGTTTCTAGTGAAATATTAATTGAATGGTTACGTGACTGCTTTAATCAGGCTTAAAGTGTTAAGTAATGAACTTTGAAGAGAAATAAATATGCTTATAGTAAAAGTTATGCACTGAATGGTCACTTTATTAGCTACTTGTTAATGCAAATATCTAGACAGCCATTCACGTGGCAGAAGCTCAATGCATACAAGCATGCAGACATGGCAAGAGGTTCAGTTGTTGTTCAGGCCAAACACCGGAATGTGATCTAAATGACGTTTACAGTGCAATGTTTGCTGGTGCCAGTTGGGGTGGTTTGAGTATCTCCAAAACTGCTGATCCTGGGATTTTCACGCACTACAATCTCTAGAGTTTACAGAGAATAGTGCATGAAATAAAAACCATCCAGTGAGTGGCAGATCTGTGGGCGAAAACGTCATGTTAATTAGAGCGCTCAGAGGACAATGGACAGATGGGTTCAAGCTGTCAGGAAGGTGAAAGTAATGGGAAACTGAGGCTAGAGTGAGCACAGGCTCTCCAAAACTGGATAGCTGAAGATTGGAAAAACGTCGCCTGGTCGGGCAAATCCCGATGCATACAGATGGTAGGGTCAGAATTTGGTGTAAACAACATGAATCCGTGTATCCCTCCTGCCGTGTGTCAACGATGCCTATATGTAGCCTCTCTTATGCTGGGTACACACTGAAGAATTGTTCAGACCGACGTGCTATCTCAAACAATTATACCTACGACTGAACGTCCGATCAGTCTGACGATTCATCCATCCACACTGACACGATTTACCTTCAGATCTGTGCTCTTCATCTGGTCCTTTGTCTGGTCCTCTAGTTCGGAGAATGACAGCACAATATTCATTCATTAACTGCTGTCACATTGTCACACTGATTAAAACCGCCTTGTTATAGCTATCCACATGTCCTAATGAATTTTATTAGCTTCTGTGACTCTGAAACTAAATATTCTGTCTCAGAACGAACAAATGAATTATTCCTTCTACAGCACTCTCTACATTTATTCACTCTGACATTCAGTGCTAACATCGGCTGAAAAGAGCCCGAGTCTGTAAACTCTATGGAGATCGTCAGCATGAGTGCATACACACTACATGATCGTTAGCTGATTGATCGGAAAAAATTGAACGATACGACCAACCAAATGAGGCGACAATCGTCCATTTGGGCAGACTTTCAACTATCGTGTCACTACACACACTGACCCGACTTTGGAACGAGTGGTCGTATGTCGGCTGGTTGAGCCGATTATTGGACAAAAACCCTGTACTGTGTACCCAGCTTTAGTCACATGAGTCAACAGTAAGTACCTTGCAGATCACAATGACACTGTCAACATTCCAATGACCTGACCACAGGCTGTTCTATCATGATCCAGTTCAAAACTGTGGACATAAAGGAAAATGATAACAAAAAGGTGCTCTGATCCTAGTCATCCACTCATTAAAACACGCAGTAGAGTGTACATTGCCACAGCTGCATAACAACATTTCTGCCACTAGAACTGGACACTTCTTAACTCCGCATAGGATGTGGAGTGTTATGTGAGTGGCGCACAACAGGCCCTGAGATTACACTTCTGGCTGTTCCTCTGCTGTCTGGTAGCCCCAACTGCATCGCAAAAAATGTTTCCAAGAGTTTCCTACTCTTTTAACTTTGCTACCACAGTTGATTCGTTGCTGAATGTAACATGATTTTAAAAAAGCAAACAAACAGTAGTATAATTGTATTTTGTTTCTCTCTTTTTATTTGGACTAATAATACACAGTCCAAGATAAGCAACTGAAAAAACATTCTGTTCAAGTACTACTGATTTACAAAAAGTTACAACTATGCAAACAAGACAAGATAGTGATCAGCCAACAAGAGATGTGAATAGCCTCATAGACTGAGTGAAAACAACAATTTTAATTTCTGATAAAGTACAACAGTGAAAGTGGTTATATAAACATTTGGCAATGATGAGGGAATACTAAATCCCATTCAGACCACTGGACACAGGAGATGAAGTGAGTGAGTTCCTGAAGATTAATATTATTATTATTATTAATATTATTATTATTATTATTATTATTATTATTATTATTAATAACCTTTATTTATAGCTCGCTACATGTGGTCTGCAGTGCCTTACAGAGGGCAAATAATAAGACAGTACATGGTATAACAGTCCCATCATCGTCATCATCATCTTCATTTATATAGCGCCAACATATTCCGTTGCGCTTTACAATTGGGGACAAACATAGTAAACTAATAAACAAACTGGGTAAAACAGACAAAGAGGTGAGAAGGCCCTGCTCGCAAGCTTACAATGTATGGGACAATGGGAGTTTGACACATGAGACAAAGGCTAAGTCTACATTTTGCATTTCGGCCCAGCCAGGCTGCAAAGGCAAAAGTGACTCATAGGCTAAATGATCCTATCACACAACAATGTTGGTCAGGGGGTAGTTGCCTTTTGTGAAATTGTGTAACGGGTGGTAATAGGGTAAGGTAGTGAGGTTAAGATGGTGGTTGAGGAATATTATAAGCTTGTCTGAAGAGGTAGGTTCCATACAGTAAACAACTAAATAAATAACACTACAACTCTCAACACACCTACTGATAGCCTGGATGAGTAATGGGGTGCAAGGAGTATATTCAGCACAAGCCCTGTGCCCTTTAGCGTGGGTGCAGCTAACAGGTTTAGAACCACTGAAAGAGGTGTAAAGGCAATGGAGTAGAGGAGTAAAGGGGCAGGATGGTGGAGGTGCGCAGTGTCACTGGTGAGTCAAAGTTATAGGTAATGAGAACGGGAGGAAAGATGGCAATGCTCATTAGAGCTTACAATCTAAATGGAAAGGGGCTGACAAACGTTTGACACATGGAGGTGAGCCAATGTAAGGATCTTTAGCACTGGAGATTGCAGGGGCTATATATTCAGCCAATGACCTGGCTAATTGCTGACATCAACAATGAGTTGGCCTACCTTTTAAAAATAGAAACTGAAGGGCTCGTACACATGGATGCTCATTTAATGCTATGAAAAACATTGTGTCAGTAATCACAATCATACAGATTGAATGCTTGATGGATCATGTTGTCTTGCAACCAGAATCCATCAAATGTTCACTCTGAACACTAAACGGTGCTGCTTTCTTCATGGGACTCAATGAGTCCTACTTGAAGTGTAGGTTAAACTATGTTCACCAATGGAAGACCCAGCGGAGATGCGACATATTAAAGCGAGCCCCAAGTATAGCTACATGTAGTCAAATATCATTCAACGGTGAGCCACTGAACACATCAAAGGTGCATTAAATGTATATATGTGTATAAAGCGCATATATCCTGTTCATGCTTAATTAAAAAATAAGGTCATCGTGGCTATCACCAACTTCTAATTGAATGCAATAGATACTGACAGCCTGGTATAATGTTCCTAAAATGTGTGGAGCATTCATTAAATTGAACATATTTAGTTTTCAGTGACTAGTAGTAGTGGTCCCATTCTGCTTCCTCAGGAGGAAAAAGAAGTAGCATAGTAGTGCACATTAATCATTAGTGGATCATTGTTAGATCTATTAATATGGTAAAAAAACACAAACTTAGAGTTTTACAGCAAAATATTTGTTATAAAATTAATTTTGTTATATTGTACACATCCCTAGTAAATATCCCAATAGGGTTACAACCTTAGGGTTCTTAACCATTGGCATTGCATTACACGCCAATGCACCACATGTCAAACTCAATTGCGGTTCACATGCAGTAACATAGTAACATAGTAACATAGTTGATGAGGTTGAAAAAAGACACCAGTCCATCAAGTTCAACCTATTTTGGATCTCCTGCGATCCTGCACTTATATTTGAAATTAATCCACAGTAAGCAACCGCCAATCTGTTTCAATTTTGAAAATTCCCCCAGACTCAATATTGCAGTCCTATTTTTACCCTATATCCACTACTATCCTTTATTTTAAATTAACGGTCGTATCCATGGATACACCTTTCCGCTAAAAATTTGTCTAACCCTTTCTTAAACATATCTATTGAATCTACCATCACAACCTTCCCTGGCAATGAATTCCATATCTTGACTGCCCTTACTGTAAAGAACCCCTTCCTTTGCTGGTTGTGAAATTTCCTCTCCTCTAACCTTAGGGGATGACCACGTGTCCTGTGTATGGTCCTTGGGGTAAAAAGTTCCCATGAAAGCTCTCCGTATTGACCCCTAATGTATTTGTACATAGTAATCATATCTCCCCTTAGACGCCTCTTTTCTAAAGTAAACATGCCTAAACTGGCTAACCTTTCCTCATAACTTAATGACTCCATACCCTTTATCAATTTTGTCGCCCTTCTCTGAATTCTTTCTAGTTCCAAATTATCTTTTTTATAGAGTGGTGCCCAGAACTGTACTGCATATTCAAGATGAGGTCTTACCTGTCTTACCTGTTAAAGCACCATTGCACTTGCTTTTGGGGGGGGGGGGATGAGTCTTTGGAGGGCACTAAATTGATCCCAATGCATTCAGAAACACTAGTAAATTCATGTATTTTGATGCTAGTGGGTAAGGGCCATTATACTAGTAGGCATCTCTATTTATGTGCCATATTTGCCTAACCCTGGTAAAAGAAGATGGCATTGTAAAAAAATTAACTTTTTTACATACGTGGAATTGGCATAAGGATGCAGTTAGTGACGGCTGCATTTCATATCAGCTCTGTGCCCTAAACAATTAGACATTTGTGAAGGCAGTTGAGCAGTGTCATCACACCAAGGACAAGTTATGTTGAAGATCTATTAGAATACTATCTAGGTTCAACTGCTGGATCTTAAGAGTTGTAAAAAATATGTTACATGATCGGCATTTATATGGTCAACACCATAGTATAGAGAAGGTTGGAAAGTCGACAATAAAGATATTGACAGTATTAGGTCGACAATTCACTTGGTCGGCAGTATTGTTAGGTCGACAATTCGAAAGTAGACAGTATTATTAGGTCAACAATTGAAATATAGACAGTATTATTAGGTTGACAATTAAAATGTAGACAATATTATTAGGTCGAAAATTTGAATATAAACAGTATTAGTATGGAGACATTAGTATTAGCTCGGTAATACTATCCCTAACCCTAACCCTAACTTTATAATATTGTCTACATTTCAATTGTTGACCTAATAATACTGTCTACATTGAATTGTTGACATAACAATATTGTCAACCATGTCAATTGCCGACCTGATAATGCTGTTGACATTTGAATTGTTGACCTAACGTTGTTGATCTTCTGAACGTCGACCAAATGAATGTCTAGTCGTTGACCACGCACCAACCAAAGACTCCAACTGTAATTTTTGTTGTAATTCGTGTTACTCTTTTAGTGATCTCCACGACCTACTTGGTAGAAGTAGCTGCCGCCACAACTTCTGTGAACATGGGGAACCCCTGTCCTAGCTTTGTGCCATGCAGCAAGCATGACGCCAATGACAAATACCGGGCACCGGGCTACTCAAAGCTGGTAAATAACCACAAGAGTGTCTATGCAGCACATAAGTAAAAGGCGTATCCAGAACCAGAAGACGAAGGAGAAGCATTTTAGACAAATGGTGAAGGATGGTTACGGTTGGCAGCAGCTGACTGTCTTAAGATTTCTACAATGACTGGTTCATGTTTTTCCCACCATACCAGTGATGGGCAAACCAGTCCACAAGGGTCATCAACAGTTCATGTTTTTAGGATTTCTTTAATCATGCACAGCTGAGTTAATCTATTTGGCTGGGTCAGTAATTATCCCACCTGTTTCTACAGACAGAAAGGATTTCTGTCTGTAGAAACAGGTGGGATAATTACTGACCCAGCCAAATAGATTAACTCAGCTGTGCATGATTAAAGAAATCCTAAAAACATGAACTGGTGATGGCCCTTAAAGGCCTGGTTTGCCCATCACTGCACCCTACCATACCACACCACTGGTAGCTGCACAAAAATGCTGGCTATAAATGTTTCTCCTTTACAGTAGCCCCATATGTTCTCCAAAATGAGCTGTAATTGTTATTCCACTACCTTGTATATGAATGTTTCTCCACACGTCTTAATCTGGGTACACACTACAGAATTTTCCACCAACTTTTTATGCCAATCGATTTTACACCCAATCGATGGTCCAAACGCTTGGACCATGGACTGCATACACACTAGCCTTGTTTTAGACGATAAAGGGAAGAGCGGCCGTCCTGTTAGCGACTTTTTACAGCCATGCTGTCGTGAGCAATGATTTTAATTTCGTACACACTGAAGCAACATTTGTGGGGCATGTAACGATATACCAAAGACATTAGCATAAAAGGGCAGAGCTTTCACTGTAGTTAACACCCAATCCGCATAAAAAGAGACGGCAACACTGTCTCTTCATTCATTTACTATACAATAGAAGTTTATTACCATACATACAATTTAGAAAAAACATTTAACTGGTAAAGTGCAATGCAATAATTATTACCTAATAATAAAATCCCTTTGTATGTAATGGAATGCTCAATTCTCTGCGGGCATCATTGCTGATAGGTCCACAGCAAAAACAAACGCCCATCTTAGTGCATAAAATGACAGGACCCTGTCTGGTGCCGAGGAGCGTGAGAAGATGGCGAGTGAGGAGAAGGTGTCAGTGGCGGTTACGAGTAAGGAGAAGGTGTCAGTGGCGGTTGCGGGTGAGGAGAAGGTGTCAGTGGCGGTTGCGGGTGAGGAGAAGGTGTCAGTGGCGGTTGCGGGTGAGGAGAAGGTGTCAGTGGGGATTGCGGGTGAGGAGGAGGTGTCAGTGGGGGTTGCAGCTATGGAGACGGAGACTGAGTCAGAGATGGTGCTGGAAGGGCCAAAAAATGTTGAAAAAGTTAAGGTGGGGGATGGAGATGCTCAAGAAGAGCAAAGAGCAAATCCAATGAGCCCAAGAGAGGTGGAGATGATGGTAAAAGTACTGGACCAGTAGGACTATGACATTAAAAAAGGTGAGTAGCACGTATAGTGTACCTGTTTGAAGGACTTTATTTCATTGTAGTTTACACAAAGGTATTTCAGTGAACATGTATAGACAACTAAATGCTTTGGTCACATACCTGTACCGTTATAATTAACCAAAATGGTGCCTATTTTCCAGAATATATGGAGGTTAAGCCCGCTATTATTGCGATTGCACAACAAGGACCACTACATAAACTGATCTCGAGCAGTGTGCAAGGTGAGCAAATGAGAGTATTTCTGGGGTTGAATATAAATTACAGATATAGAAGTTTAATGGTAAACAATTTTTATTTCCTTGTTTCGTAGGTAAAGAAATCAAAGGGAATAGAAGCCCAAGCCAGATCAAGAAAGAAAGGAAAAACCTTGAGAAAAATTTTGTTGAAATGTGCTGTTTGGAACTGTTCTGCCACAAACCAGTAGCACCTTTAAAGTGTAATATTCATTTTTTCGCTTGTCATATTCGGCAATAAAAATTGTTGTACTTTTTTTTCACTGCAATAAACTGTTGCATGAACACTGTGCGGTTTATTCTGGGTATTTTACAAATATTAGTTAATAAAGGTTAATATGACTTTATAAGTTTAATAGTTTATAAACGTATAAGTTTATAAAGGGTGAATATGAATAGGTTCCCAACCTAGATGCAAAGGGTAATAACACACATGCTTTACACTAGTGTAATGGTCTGCAACCAGACAGGTACAATACACATGTATACAAAACACAAGTCAGTGATGTGCGGATACCGCACCACGTTGGACTGGTACAGGCATCACAAATTTACATACACACGCCCCCCAGGTCGAGGAAGTATCGGAGGATTGTCATGGATCGGTCGGAAGTTTATACACACTACACAACGGAAAGGAGATTGTAATGAAAATATTGAACGGTAAGACCAACCAAATGAGGCGACAATCGTCTATTCGGGCAGACTTTCGACCATCGTGTCACTACACACACTGACTCGACTTTTGAACGAGCGGTCGTATGTCGGCTGGTTGAGCTGATAATTGGACAAAAACCCTGTACTGTGTACCAAGCTTTAGATTATAAGCTCGATTGGGCAGGACCATCTTTATCTTGATTCATGTATTTGTATAGTGTTTATTTGTTTTACGACGCCCTCAATGTACAGAGATACATAATATGTTGGCACTTTATAAATAGAGTATGAAGAATGAATGAATGAAAGTGTTGTTTGCATATTACAAATACTATCGAAAGCAATTACAGAGGTGCAGCCATAGGTATAACATGCATGCATAATAGCGTACTGTCTAGGCTTCTAAGGACACATTAGGTGAGATGCCGGCGCATTCGGGCACTTACTTCTAGACATTCTACTTTATCAATCTAAAAGCACCAGCGGGGGAGGAACTGTACAGCATGTTTGCTGTCTTTTGATAATAAGAAAAGTGCATCAACGTGACTCAGTGTGTGGATGTTTAATGGTTTTTCTTATGGCTTTAAGGTAACAAACATCCTACATTAGCTACCTAAGTGGGTTCATCACCTTATATTTTCTCTATGTGCTTTATGTATAATCCACTTCTAAACTGATCTCCACATTGTCTCCTTATATTTTCTCTATGTGCTTTATGTATAATCCACTTCTAAACTGATCTCCGCACAAGAGGGGAAGCCTAGTAGATGGCCCAAGTGACTGCACAATAAGTTGTCCTGAACATTCCGTGAAGTACTTACATTACATTCTGATTGTGAATTGTAATGCAGGAGGGATCTGCTCACAGCAGCCCTTGAGCACAAAACCACCAAGTCACAGTATGTTTAGTCTTCTGTTTGTACAAACCTTTGTGGGCAGAATCAATGAAGATTGGAAGTTTCTGAATTTTGTTGTCGGTTTGCTTGTTATCTACAAAATGTAAGCAGTAAAGACCAAAGGAAGAGAGAAAACAATAGATTTGGTGAAAGTTATTTTTCTTTCTCCCTAAGTGCTTTGTTTATTCTGGGAAGTGGAAAGAGATAACAAGGCTTATGGGACTTAGCTTGATAAGATTGCCACCCTAGGAAAAGACGTGAAGAAAAGTACAAATCATATTTTTTAAAATGAATAAGTCATTTCAGCTTCTGAGTTAAATACTGTATCTACCCCAAGATACAGATTCCCCAAGTAACTTTATCTCACTTGAAAAGCTCAGTTGTAAGAACTGTGATTTAAAACCCTTCCAGGCAGTGTCCGCAATCTATTATCACTGTATGTTTATGTAAATCTTTCATGCACTTAATTGTTTATCCTTTTATGTCCAGCACTACAGAATCTGTTGTCACTTTATGAATAAAATGTAATAAATGTAGTTATAGGAAAGGTCAGTGATGACTAAGTATGTCTTTATACTGGGGGTGCCCAGGCTTTTGGGACATGGGGGTATATTTACTAAAGTACGGGATTGAAAAAGTGGAGATGTTACCTATAGCAACCAATCAGATTCTAGTTATCGTTTGTTATTGCATTCTACAAAATGACAGTTAGAATCTGATTGGTTGCTGTAGGCAACATCTCCACTTTTTTAAACCCACAGTTTAGTAAATATACCCCCATGGGCTTTATTTTCTGTACAGTCTGTGTATGTTGATCAACTAACTCATGTATTGGGTCTGAAGCCCTAAGGCTACAGTAAATTCCTGGTAAAGTCCTGGTGCAATCGAATCGCCTGAGTGTAGGGATCCTGGGACCCTTGCACCCCACCAAACCACAATGTCCTACACATTGTACTGCTGTTGTTTTAGCAAATAGGTGATCATCATTAGACATGCCTACCTGCAAACATTTCACCTGTGTAAATCAGGATGATGTGTGCGTACCAACACAAAAAAGGGGGTATAGTCACGCTTCATTCGGGGCATGATGGTACTATGTGGGGGAGTTATCCAAAATGTAAAAATATAATTTTACAGATATTGTCCAATATTGACCACAATTGTTATACAATTGAAAACAGTGAGAGATTGTCAACAAGGCAACATAGATGTTTGCCTAAGACAGTGTTGGCTAACCTGTGACACTCTAGGTGTTGTGAAACTACAAGTCCCAGCATGCTTTGCCAATATATAGCAGCTTATTGCTGGAAGAGTATGCTGGGACTTGTAGTTTCACAACACCTGGAGTGTCACAGGTTAGCCAACACTGGTCTAGGGCCTAAGGTCCTTAGGCTGCATGAGTTGCATATTCTTCTAACTGACGGCAAGCAAACCCTTCCACTGTCACTCACTGCACCAAGCAATGGATTTGGGGACAGGCACACAATATTCCTGGCTGTGGTGTTAGGAAATGTTTTTTTTTTCTAGGCCAGATGACTGCCCGGAGTAGAGGAAACGGTGCTGCTATCAGCGGACATGATAACACAGCCACATGACCTGGCGGGAACGCATAGACTGTAAAACTGCCTATGCCGCCTAAACACTCTCGGCTGGAAATGCGTTATGTATTGCCCACTGGGCCACCAAGATATGGGCTCTTCTCAGAGCCGGATTTACACCTCATGGGGCCCTAGGTAAGATATTGGTTTGGGGCCCCCCCCAGCTCCGTACACGCACACGCGTCATACATTCTGACACCATCCAGAAGTGACGTGCGTTCCACTGTGGAACGTACGCCATCTCTCTCCCGCGAATCGGCATTGTACCATCACTGAGGACCTGCTTCGTGAGCGCGATTAGCGCTGTTCATCGTACACCAGGATATAAGCTCTTTATTATACACTGGTCCCCAGGGAAACAGGTCTGCATTGTTTACTTTAGATAGGATTTGGTTCTATGGGCAGCACGGTGGCTCAGTGGTTAGCACTTTTGCCTCACAGCACTGGGGTCATGAGTTCGATTCACAACCATGGTCTTCTCTGTGTGGAGTTTGTTTGTTCTCCCTGTGTTTGCGTGGGTTTCCTCCGGGTGCTCTGGTTTCCTCCCACATTCCAAAAACATACTAGTAGGTTAATTGGCTGCTATCAAGTTGACCCTAGTCTCTGTCTGTGTGTGTGCGTGTGTGTGTTAGGGAATTTAGATTGTAAGCTCCTATGGGGCAGGGACTGATGCGAGTGAGTTCTCTGTACAGCGCTGCGGAATTAGTGGCTGATGATGATATGGTCACTGTACTAATATGTAATCTGGTAGCACTGTTCTGCTATAATTTTTGTGGGGGTGTAGCATCTAATATAATGTGAGTGTACACTGCTAGATCTAGTGTGTGGGGGCACAGTTGTGCAATATCTAAATAGTAATGGCGGGAATGGTAGTGGGGTGAGTGGGCGCATTTTTCCACCTTCAGCTTGGGTGACAAAACAGCTTCTGGTGCCACTGGGCAAAACTGCTCCTTGCCCAAGCACCCAATTGCACCGGGATCCCCCAGACTTCACCAATCGCTCACCGAATTCATGGTTTAATTTTCAGATACATATTGACCTGAATGAACGAAAAAATTCCTAAATCTGTCATATTCTCTTTTTATCAACTTATATCCTGGGTGGTCGTAAACCAGCTAAATACAGTGTTCAACAATTGCAGGTATTTTCTGCTGCTTTGTATTTAACTGTTAAATGAAACCTACACTCTGCCGGATTTATAACACAAAAAGCAGGTATGACATAAAGAGGACAAAAATTCCGTTCAACAGTTCAGAAAACGTCTAACTCCTTACAATAATATAAGTGCTTCCCAACAATAAAAGTTAAAGTACAATGTACACGCAATTACACCTTTCCTTCAACTCTACAGAATGCACAGTCTTTTGTAGCAATATACATGTCAGTGTGGTTTAAAAAGAAAAAAAAAAAAAAGCTTCCTCTATCAAGTTTAACAACTTTCTGGTATAACTTCTCAGCCTCTCATTGCTTATTCATGTGGAAGTGGATCCGCCCAGCTCGTTTCGCCTAGTTCTGCTACTCTTTGTTGGTGTCTTGGGCTGTTACGGCAGCAGTAAATGGCTTCTCAAGTGACATTTGCTGACATTCAATGAAGTACATTTATCAGCATTGTTCGGTTCACCTCTCTACAGACGATCCATTTTATTGTGTTTGTGATAGTAACCTCTTTTCCTACATCCATGCTCTGAAAATGATAAATAGCGAGGTGGCATATTTCAGGGCTGCAGGAAAATGTCACTATGAAAAAAAATCCTTAATGGACTAAGTGTTGCTTTTCAGGTTTCAACTTGTCAGGCATAGAGAAATTCTAGATTTTTTTTTTTCTCCAGCTTAATCCCCCAATTCTTTAGAACCGCAGAACTCTTTGCAGAAACTAATTATAAGTTACGCAGATCACAGCGGGACAGGCATAGATCAGGTAAAAATTCATCTGATAAGGCAGGACAGATTTGTTTGTTTCTGTGCGCTGTATATTTTATAGCTCTTATACAGAAAGAAAAGAAAATTTACCCTCCTCGGTTTAAGCTGAGATTAGCACATATTTACACCTGCTCTATGAAGAATTACACAGAGGAATTTATTTCTGAAATTGTTTTATTTTAAAAGGACAAATATATTGACATTTATGGCCCCAGTTAGAGTTACCAGCAAATCAACAAAGAAAGGGAGCTAATTTGCTCCTGGACAAGCCATGTTGTGGTGCAAGGGGTCAAATGCAATTATTTATTTATTTTACATTCAGTGATAACATGAGATACTCTTGCAAGTAGCACAGAAATACTAGACAGATTTATTGTTACTTTGCCATTTAGAGTTGAGCTATGACACCCCCCCCCCCACCTGCAGCACAACATGATTTTGCGAAAGTTCAAATTTGCTCTTTTTGTTTGCTCCTAACTGTAAATGATGCCCTTAATATTCAGGGGTACATTCTAACATACAAGCTAGATAATGGGAACAAACAGGCAAAGTTATGCACACAGGACCTCATTTAGAGTCGGACGCAAAGTCAGTTTTAGGCACATCTAACCAAAAAACACTACCACGCATGTGCAGAAAGCCCCAAATCCGCCTGCATTTCGGACGCAATTAACACTTGCGACAGCTTGCGACTCACTACGAGAGAATGGGAGGAACGCGGAATTGTGTAGGCGTGACCATGTAAATACATCCTAGTCGCAGTGAGACGCAGACGCAAAACACGTCAAAACAGGGCTAAAGCTGTACGGCAGGAATTAGGTTGCGCAAGCTTTAGCTAACTGCAGGAACTGCTCGCAGCTCGATAGGGTATTAAGAGTGGGACACAAATGGGGTTGCTTGCCCCTCGTAATACCCTACAAAGCTGCGGCACACTCCCACTCCTACACTTCTTACACGGACTTTGCGTCCGACTCTAAATGAGGTCCACAGTTTGCACTTCCCTATTGTGAAGGGGCTCACCATAAATAAGTCATTAGCTGATTCTGATATAACAACCCCCTGGTTAATTATTCCTGTTCCAGATACTTATAATGAACTCTTCCTTCTCCTACATGATTTCGGAGTACTCAGTGGGCCTGATGCTGAGTTAGGAGCAAAGCAAAGGAAAGGAGCAAACTTGCACCTTGGCAAAACCATTTTACATTGGAGGGGGTGGGGGTAAATTTAAAATATAGGGACAGATTTATAGTTGGCATACAGCATGCCATAGACCAACTCTAATTTCAGTGTAAAAATGAAACTATTTTTAACATGCATGTTGTATAAGATTTGGCCATATAAGAGAAGATAAATACATGTTAGTTAAAACTTAAAAGGAACATAAATATCAAATCTTGGATTTACAAGGATACGATCTTTATAGCATTCGCAATCTATGTACTAGATGAATAATAGTCTTGGGACATTCATTATATGACTTCTCAGCACCTTTATATTGTGGTATTTTGGGTCAGCTTAACTCAGAAATCTGTGATTCTTTCAATATGTTTCAATAAAATTGTATTATTATTTTGTATATCAGGCTTTCATCCTTTTCCTTCTTGCATGTCATTTTTTTCATACAGAGTTCTGTATCCTGTTTTTGGAAGCAGCAGATTGCATAGGCGTTATTTAAAGGTTTATTACTACTTATTGTCTAGCCCCTGGTTTTCTTTTGTTTTATATAAACTAGGAGCCAGAAGTAGAGGAAGGCTGGGTACATACTACAAAAAATTTCTCCCGATGTGATATCATTATATGATTTTACCAAGGACTGAAAGTCCCAATCATCATGCCGATTCGTGTGTACGCACTTACAAGATTTACCATCAGATATGTGCTCTTCATCTGTCATAACCATCTGCTGAAAAGATCGTGACTATGTAAACTCTATGGAGATATACCTACACTGCTGGCCGTGAGTGTGTACACACTGCAGAATTTACCCGACATCGTTCCATGGTTTATAGAGATTTTTACTCCCATTGGAAACTCACCCGGGATATTCCTGGTTAAAATTTTCACTAAATTTTTGCAATAATGAGCAAATATTTCTGTACCATAATTGCTGGTGCAACGAGCAACAACCCCTTAGCTCTAAGATCCTACGTGATTTCACTCTTAATTGAATCCGCTCCAGTTACTCTGACACTGATGTTTTCGAAAACATTATTTTGAAAGTGATACGCTTGAGACCAAATATTTTAGGCTGAGCCAAAATATAAAATGTTTCAAAAGATATCTCTGAAGTGAAAGCTGTCAAATTAGAGCCTGCAAATAAGAACTGTCTTTGGGTGTGTGGTTAATAAAATATTTAATAAAATACTTCATTGCAAGAAAGAACAAAAACAATGGCGTGCAAATAAATGTTTATTAAAGGGATTTTCTAAATGACAAAGATTAGGAGTGAAAAACACTGTCCATATGATTAGGAAAACACCTATATGTTACTGCCTGTGGGTATCACTAATTTGCACATCAGACGAGTAGAAAGTTGTCTTTGGATACTTGTCAGTATCTCCAGTCAATCACAGTATGGTAAAATACTGGTGCATAGAATTTAAGCTGGGAATTCCTGCACTGTGCTGTTTATCTAAAACACTGCATTCTCCTCGTCCTGAAGGCATTTTAGAAAAATTAAAACAAATCTCATAACTTTATTGTCGTTAACTTATAAAAAAACAACAATATCACAATTTTGTGTATAAAATCTAGTAATTAAATATTGTAGCAAGAGCACACTTTTGGTAAAACACATGTGAACAACTTCTTGCTTTTTACTTGTTTTAAAGTCATGATGGTAAAGTACTTGACACCATAAAGATTCTATACAATTTCTTGTGATCCTAAACACTAAATAAACAGAGAACTGCTCTCTATACACAGGCTAGCTTTTCTAGCATCGGTCACCATGAACAATGAACAAACATGTTTTATACTTTACACTCCTCCCACAGCCCTTGCTTGATGGGCAGGTGACACTCCCACCTTCCTTTTAAAAGGAAATTCTCATCAGCTGCTTCTGTTTGACTACTCTTACCGCAGACAGGCCCTGTAGAAGTTAAATCAGACCCTATACCATTATTTTGTCACACATATGTCCTCCACCTGTTTATCTTTAAACTAGGTACACTGCTGCACAAATGTGTTATTTTGCTTGCATCCTTTTTCTGCAGATTGCCAGCTAAATGCCTCACTTTGTTACAATATATGTTAACATATACAATGTAAATTAATTATTCAGAAAATGTGAATTTGTGGGAAATAAATTACTTTAATTTTATTAGCAACATTTCTTTAGTTTTAGTAACAAAGATGTGGGATCTTCTATCAATAAATTAAAATGATTAAAAGGTTAATCATTACTGCTATTTAGTGAAAATGTCATACATACAGACATAATCACTGACGGCCTGATTCACGTCCACATGCAACTTGCGCATAAATTGCGTATTTTAAAAGAAAAGGGAACTTGTGCGTATGTCTGCCGTAATCCAATCAAAGCGCCCCTCAAGATACGTTTTGATTTGAATCTGGGTGGAAGTACGGTTTGCCAAAACAAAACTTGCTGTACGTAGACACACAGAACCACACACACTACGCACAACTCTGACACACGATAAGATTTTGCTTTCTATAGAAAAATATTTTAAATAGATGAACACTTTATTGAGTTTGAGTATTCAACTCACCATAGATATATGTAAATTTGGATGCTATAGTATCTAGTAATATGCTAACTATTTCTAATAGACCACAAAATTCTCTTTATAAATTATTCCTAACTCACTATAAAATATCACAATGTCTAACACCTATATATAGATCATATCACACTAAATTACTTTATACAATCCTGAGAGTAATAATAAATTACACTCCTCACTTATAATTAATCTTAACTAATCACTATTATAACACATTTAGCAGGGACTGGCTGGCAGACTTTAGTCCGGGGGGCAAGCACATAGCAGTGGCCCATAAGTAGCGGCCCATCCTTAAAGGGTGGTTTTCGATACAATATATATTTATTAATATAAAAAGAGGCTATTTTAGTGTTATTGTAAATGTGACATCTTAAATAATATAAACAAATAATGCAACGAAAAACAAACCTCACTTTACGGGGGAGGGGCCAGCCACCAAGTAGAAACTACGGACCCACCCAAAATAATCTTTTTTTGTCGGCCTGGTGGGCATGTGCCCCCCTGCCCCCCGACTCAGCCGCCCCTGACTTTTAGAATGTGACAGTTCACTGTGTAGATTCTTGAGATATCATTGGGGCACTTATAATACTGTTGGTATGCAGAATTTATTTTCTTCGCATTGGTATCTGTATTCTATATCAATAATGATGCAGAGAATATAATTCAATTATATATATATATATCTCAGTCGCTGAAATAAATATTTATACTGATAAAGATGATCTGTTGAATGGATGTAAAACACAGTCTCTGAATTTACTGACACAGTACTAAACTGCGTGTTTGAAAAAGTAGAGATTTTGCCTATAGCAACCAATCAGATTCTAGTTATCATTTATTTAGGACATTTTACAAAATATAGCCCCAACATTGGATCATACAATTACTGCTTTTCTCACTGTTTAGACTCCCAGAGGTTTATTTCACAATGATGTTTCTCCTCACAGACGCTTTGTCTTCATAGATAATTATTTTTACATATATTTCTATTATCAGATGCTTTTACTCATAAATGCAGATCTCTATAAATACAGCCTTTTACATAGACTTGATAGATCAATCTCAATGGGTTGGGTACGTTTTAACGCTGCCGAGAATTCCGACAACGTTAATACCTACAAAAAAAATCTGATTGGCTACAAAAATGAATGCAATAAAAACAGACTTATCTGCAAACTGAAGGTCCAGCTGTCCGATGACACCGTCATGCTGACAGGAACTGATGCCGAAGATACAGCTCTCCAGCCCTTCAGTGTGACGTCATCGCGACTTACATCTATGTTCATTTAAAGTGGCAATGTCTGAACCCCTCAGGTTAAATGTTTAAACACTTAACCTGAGGGGTCCACACATTGCCGCTTTAAATGAACATAGATGTAAGTCGCGATGACGTCACACTGTAGTCCTGGAGAGCTGTGTCTTTGGCATCAGTTCCTGTCAGCATACCGGTGCCATCGGATATATGGACCTTTAGTTTGCAGGTAAGTCTGTTTTTATTGCATTCGTTTTTGTAGCCAATCGGATTTTTTTTGTAGGTATTAACGTTGTCAGAATTCTCAGCAGAGTTAAAATGATTACCATTAATCTCAATAATACAATCATCATCATCATCATTTATTTATATAGCGTCACTAATTCCGCAGCGCTGTACAGAGAACTCACTCACATCAGTCCCTGCCCCATTGAAGCTTACAGTCTAAATTCCCTAACACACGCACACACACGCACACACACAGATGGAGACAGACAGACTAGGGTCAATTTGTTAGTAGCCAATTAACCTACTAGTATGTTTTTTTGGAGTGTGGGAGGAAACCGGAGCACCCGGAGGAAACCCACGCAAACACGGAGAGAACATACAAACTCCTCACAGATAAGGCCATGGTCGGGAATTGAACTCATGACCCCAGTGCTGTAAGGCAGAAGTGCTAACCACTACGCCAATACAATATACAATACAATACAATTGTCACGAGCCATGGCTTTACTACGACACGCCGCGGCTCACTTCTACTCACTGCTCCTCATCTCGGCCGTCGTCATGATGACCGGGATGTTACTTCTGCATTTACCCGGCTGTTGCCCTGGCAACGGTCGGACGCTTCTTCAGTCCCTGACGCGTCCCGGCAGGCAAACACAGCCGGGCGCATGTACAATTAATTTAGATGGTTAGCGATGCGACCCGGCAAGCTGTTGCTCGGGTGCAAGCGCAGTTTACACTCTCATCAGCTGGGGCCCATTGTTTGTTTAGGGAGCTTGCTCCTGATTGGTCATTATCTGTATTTAAGGCAGGGAGGGCTTAGCCTCCCTGACAGTTATAGCGTTCAGTTTCCTGGCTGCTGACCTGCTGATTGTTCTGTGTTCCTACACTGCTGTACCTTTCTGAGTATGACCTTTGGCGTGTTTATTGGATTGTGATTCTCTGCTGGTGACCCTGACCACTGCCTGTGACTTGGTTATACTTTCTTTCTGCCGGACCTGACCCTTTGCCTGGACCCCACTTTGCTGATTGCCTGTGCCCTTTGACCTTGGCATGTCCCTGACTTAGTTTACCTCGTGCTGCCATTTCCTTGCCGCGTTACGGTTTAAGCTATAAGCTTGTACTACGCTGAGCATAAGACATGGGGGCATCTGAGTACCTGTGAGCACTTTAAGCTCCACGGGAAAGGCAGCTGCTAAAGGCGAAGACCTCTACCACCTGTTCTACAAGCTTATGACTATAACCAGTAGTCATGACAACAATAATACAGATATGTCTCAAATAATTTTCTTCTCCTCACATAGGTCTGTCTCCTCTCTTCCTATCCCTGGTGTTCAGTAAAACCGTAATTCCGCCTCTCTCCACTGTAACCACCACACTAACTTGTCAATTCCAGCACGAGATCCAACATGCGGTCTTGTGCATGTGTGAGTGCGCAATATCTTTCCAGCCATCAGGGACTTAGGGACATGTAGTCCCATTCAGCGCCAGCTTCTTTATTTATCCACTCGGTGGCAGATGTTACAGATACAATAAGCAAAACATGAATCAGGACTCATCCCTGAGGTGCTCCGCTGGTTACCAGCACTCACTCTGACCTTAAACCACAGACTATTATTCTCTCTCCTGTTTCTTTAGCCAAAGTGTATGTCATTCTGCATTAGTGTATATCATCCTCCTGTGGTGTATATCATCCCCCTCTAGTATATATCAACCCCTCTAATGTATATCATCCCTCTCTTGTGTATATCATCCCCTTGGGTGTATATCATTCCCCTCTAGTGTATATCACCCTCTCGGGTGTATATCATTCCCAACTAGTGTATATCACCCCCTTTAGTGTATGTCATTCCCTTCTGCTGTATTACATTCCCCTGTAGTGTATATCATCTCTCTCCTGAGTGTATATCATTCTTCTTTAGTGTATATCATTCCCCTCTAGTGTATATCATTTCCCTCGAGTCTATATCATCCCCTCTAGTGTGTATCACCCCCTCTAGTATATATCATTCTCCTCTAGTGTATATCATCCCCCTCTAGTATATATCATCCCCTCTAGTGTGTATCACCCCTCTAGTATATATCATTCTCCTCTAGTGTATATCATCCCCCTCCAGTATATATCATCCCCTCTAGTGTGTATCACCCCTCTAGTATATATCATTCCCTCTAGTGTGTATCATCCCCCTCTAGTCTATATCATCCCCTCTAGTGTGTATCACCCCCTCCAGTATATATCATTCCCCTCTAGTGTATACCATTCACATCTAGTATATATCATTCCCCTCTAGTGTATATCATTCCCCTCTAGTCTATATCATCCTCTCTAGTGTGTATCACCCCCTCTAGTATATATCATTCTCCTCTAGTGTATATCATCCCCCTCTAGTATATATCATCCCCTCTAGTGTGTATCACCCCTCTAGTATATATCATTCCCTCTAGTGTATATCATCCCCCTCTAGTATATATTATCCCCTCTAGTGTGTATCACCCCTCTAGTATATATCATTTCCTCTAGTGTGTATCATCCCCCTCCAGTATATATCATTCCGCTCTAGTGTATATCATTCACATCTAGTATATATCATTCCCTCTAGTGTGTATCACCCCCTCCAGTATATATCATTCCCCTCTAGTGTATACCATTCACATCTAGTGTATATCATTCCCCTCTAGTCTATATCATCCCCTCTAGTGTGTATCACCCCCTCCAGTGTATATCATTCCCCTCTAGTGTATATCACCCCCTCTAGTATATATCATCCCCTCTAGTGTGTATCACCCCTCTAGTATATATCATTCCCTCTAGTGTGTATCATCCCCCTCCAGTATATATCATTCCCCTCTAGTGTATATCATTCACATCTAGTGTATTACATTCCCCTCTAGTGTATATCATCCCCCTCTAGTCTATATCATTCCCTTCTACTGTATTACATTCACCTCTAGTGTATATCATTCCCTTCTAGTGTATTACATTCCCCTCTAGTCTAGTGTATATCATTCACATCTAGTCTATATCATTCCCTTCTAGTGTATGACATTCCCCTCTTGTGTTAAACAACAGTTAATACAGCACAAAAATAGCTATTTATTAGGTCTGCAATTTCTTTGTCTCCTTCAATATATCCACCCCCTTCAGTTTTAATGTATTGAACCAAGGACAGAGAAATTCCTGTTAAAATTCTCACAAAACATTTTCATTATCTTTCAATAACGAGCACAACACACCCTACATGGTTTTAGCAAAGGTGTGGTGTCTCCAAACTAAAACGATGTCAATGCATCCTCTTATTTGAGGAGTCCATCTAATATCTCTAAGATGGATTAGTTTCCAGTTTGCCATCTGCTCCTGTCGGCCTGTCAAAGGTTTGGCACAACTCACAGTCTTTAATGTCAGACTTCGTCAGATGTATTAAAAAAATGAAAACTGCAGATAATTGGCAGGTGTACACCCTAGTCGGTGTGCGTTCTAAAAGTAGGACTATAATACATATATAAATAAATAAATAAATATATATATATATATTATAGCACTCTTCTATGACCAGTGATAGCTCACAGTCAACTACAAGTGCAATGTAGGTTATGCAAGAATTTCAAACAAGTTTATCATATTAAGAATAATACATCTATAAAGGTTAAACATACGTGATAACGTGTATATTTCCCCGGTAGGGTGGTAAGACGATGGAATTCCTTAGCAGATGAGTTGGTGATTGCAAATTCATTAAAGAATTTAAAAACAGATTTAATGTCTTTTTTTTTTTTTTCAAGAAATAATAATTTAAATATGACCCCTCCACCAGAGGCTGCACTATTACATCTTTGCTTTTACCGATTTTCTAAACACAGTAGATATGTTTTATGCCACATTTGTATTGCAAGAAAAGTGGCCGTAGTCTAGAACTGGGAAAAATCCGCTACCTCCCACTATAAACATTATTATATCTAAATTCTAGTTCAGTATCCATATGGAGACTACAGGAATACCCAACTCTACTTCTGCCTCCTCACCTGTTATTAAATGGTCTCAATGGCATGGCTATCTTACTGATGGGGATGGTTCAATATATGGGTCTAACAATGCCTCTGATCCCTTACCCTTAGCCTCAGTGAATCTCCACAACTTTTATATTTTGCATAGTTTACATTTGTTACCAGTGTAGAATAATGGTACAGACAATATGTCCTGTTGTTAAAGATTGCTTACATTGTTATGTGTGTGTCCCTTACTTCCTTTTGCTGTTTTCTCTTCCCTTTACCCTTTTAATTTTCCCTTAATGATGGAAAATCTTCCTCAATAAAAATTATTGATTATAAATAAAAAGAAATGGTAATTTACAGTTACAATTAGATTGTATGAGGGGTGATTGATAAATAGAATTAAAGTGATTGCTATTTTTAGGGTACGGAAGGAACATTTTACCTGTAAGGTTAAATTGGCCACTTCTTCATTGCGGTCTTGTTCTGCCTTACTCTGGATCCAAGGCCGGAGGAACACAGTAAATCCGGTAGACGTGACAGGAGTGCGCCTCAATTACCAGGGTGCGAAGCCAGCCTGTCTGCGCCCAAAAAAAATATTTTTTTGGTGCAGGTGCCTTTCTCCCTTATCCTCCATCTCCATTCTGAACAGAACAGGGATTGGAATAGGCCTTGGGTACGAGGGAGCAGCGCATCTGCAGTAAAGCCCCAATAAGCCTTCACTCTGCAAAGTATGGCGGATGATGTTGGAACTGCCAGTGCCGACCCTGTCTGGACCAACACTAAAGCTGGGTACACACTACACGGTTTTCGTCCAATAATCGGCTAAATCAGCCAACATACGACCGCTCGTTCAAAAGTCGGGTCAGTGTGTGCAGTGACACGATAGTCGAAAGTCTGCCCAAATGGACGATTGTCGCCTCATTTGGTTGGTCGTACCGTTTCCGTTGTGTAGTGTGTATAAACTTCAGACCGATCCACAACAGTGAGTACGAAATTACAGTCATTGCTCACGACAACATGGCTGTAACAAGTCGCTAAAGGTACGCCCGCTCTTCCCTTTATCGTCCTAAACAAGGCTAGTGTGTATGCAGTCCATGGACCGAGCGATCGGAACATCGATCGCATGTAAAATCGATCGGCATAAAAAGTTGATGGAAAATTCTGTAGTGTGTACCCAGCTTAAGGATGAACATGTGTCTCTTTATCACCTTACAATTTACCTATGAATGTGCTTGTGTGAAGCTAACAATATAGACATTATTAGTTTAATATCTGATCTAGAGACCAGCAGAATATAGCCCTGGTATAAACATCCAACGACAGAGTCATGTTGATATATATTTTCCAGAGCATCTAGAACTTACGTGATTTTTTTGAATAGATCTTAGAGATATAATTTTCTGGTAATAATTTATTTCAGGAAATCTTTGACTTCCCCCCACCTCATTCTCACACAACAAAGGTTAAGCACTTTGAACAAGGTAGCGTATGTCTTCAAAGTTAATTACAGACAAAGTAAGATATACAAGTCTACTTCGGGAAATGGAGTTTGTTTTGTCTATAATTTCCACCTTATGCTTCCTTTTGGGTGCTGGACACAGTACAACAGTTATAAAATTATATCCCCACTAAATTCGTTACCCTGGGAGCGTTATGAGTTTTGAGTTCTAGGAAAGAAACAATATAAGCTAACAATTTACAGTTTAAAGAATGAATGGGAAATCCGGGAGATGCAGTAACCTACAACACAGCTTTCGAGAATGTTGATAATAATTGGTGCAATTGAAAAAGGTGGTGTCACCCATAGCAACCAATCATATTCTTTTCTAGTGTAGTTTTACATCAGATTTTACAGCTTGGTTCAAGAATTGTTGGTGCAGATTACTTAGCCATCAATATTGTTGCTGACCATCTTATTCATTTATCTTTTAACCACTTTTCTGAGTCTTTCTAATCCATGCTGAAAAAAAATCTGGGCCAGACTTATGACATAACCAGCAAAACAAGAAATTACTATATCACAGTTATTTTAAAGATCTTAACTCTCTATACTGTTGCTGATTTTTTTTAATAAGACAGTTTTAATGCTTCTCCTGGTTTCTAAGTAAATTATCCTTCAAAATGTATAAGTATAGAACTGTAAAGAGCTGCTTGGATTCTGTGTGAATCGTATATGCCAAAAACAATTGTGTGTAGAGTTACGGCAGGTGCATATGCAGAGGTGTGTGTGTGTGTGTGTGTGTGTGTGTGTTATCTGTACAACTGGAAGCAGAAAGGGGAGGTAACAAGTCCTTAAAAAGAAGGTAAACTAATTCCATATTCTAACAGATACCAGCGCTTTACCTTCAATTTACCACCATTTTTTTTATTATATTGCCATGTTCAAAACAGGTACTTCTAAGCAGTTTACATGTTTTCACACTTACTCAGCAGTCTGCTTTACTGACTTAGCGTCGTGCTTCTAAGGCCTGGAAAAAGTCAACCAATGCATAAAAATGACCCTGCCATGGCAATTTCACATACTTATTGTAATATGCTTTAGATGTATGTCTGTGCATTTAATTGATAAAGCCGAAGTTCCTGGATTCATGGGTTACTGATACAAAATAATGTGATAATGCTTCAAGGATGCAATAATTGAATGATATAAAATAATGTGATAATAATGTCTCAACAATGCAATTATTGAATGATATGAAATACTGTGATATTAATGATTTAAGGATGCAATAATTGAATTATATAAAATAATGGGATATCAATGCTGCAATGATGCAATCATTGCATTGTCATACATCCAAACAAAGTGCTGTGTTTCACATAAAGAAATTAAACAAACTGCAGACGCTGAATGTTGTCTGAGCAGAGGCGGAACGCAGCATCGCTGGGCACGAAAGCAAAATTTGGGGTATGGCCCAGCAATGCTATTCCACAATCCCAGAGTCTGGCGTGTGCTCAGACGAGCCAAGCGGGGGCTTCAGGAAAATTCATTGCTTAGTACGGTTCTTTACTCCATTACGTTTGTGAAGAAATAAGATGGAGCATTTTATATAGCAGCTCAATTGTTCTCCTGTGAATGACTTGGACTGAGCGAGCATCTGTAGCCACGTCCCTCATTGTCTTCCATTGTGTATACCATGCAGGTTCTCTGTTTCAGAGTCTACTCTGTGCATGTATCCATCTGCCTCTGTTCGGTTTTACTCCATGCTTTTTTTTTCACTGTTCTACATTCTCAGCCACCAGTCTGTGCTGAGTTACTAAGTGTAATAACCTGTTTGTGTGCAAGATATGTTTCCTCTCTGCATTACATGGATCTGTGACATTGATCCCTCTGCTGACTCTGTGATTGGCTCTCAGCAGAGCGACAGTACCAGAAATATTGTAAGCATGTAGGAATTCATATAAAGGAAACATGGAGGTCACCAGGCAGATGGGAGGAACCGGCCCGGGGGGGGGCGTATGTCCCCTCTGTCTAGCCAGCCCTTGGAGGATGCACACCGATGGTGGAACACCACATCACTCTGACCCTTAGCAAAATTTAAAGAAGGCCTGACGATGTTGCACCACCCATCCTAGATCCCATTCTGCTCTCAGAAGACCAAAGCGATTGGCTTCTTGTGAGCATGTGCGGGTGCCCAGTGAAGCCCTATTGGGTAGAAGTCCCAGCTCTGCACCTATGATCATGCATACGTCTAGCGCATGAGCTAGAATTAAACATGCACAGAAAAGGCCTTCTGAGAGTAGAGTGATGGCATCTGAATGGTGGCCTGTTATTGACAGGCCCCCTCATGTTGAGACCCTGTAGTGGCCCACGGTGGAAGTTCAGCCGCTATACGCTCCCAGAATGCCTACTCTGCAGTTATCTCCACCACTATGAATGAACAACAGGTTTTTGTATAGGTAACAACAGGCAGATGTGTGATACCTAAAATGGGAATATCGCAAGCGTGTGGGTGAGCATAGCTAACAGAGAAAATGCATTATAAATCACATCCATGATTACATTAACAAATTGGATGCATTACACTGTATCATATTTTATTATGTGCAAATAAACTGTTTGATACTTTTTGTTATTACAACCCATTTTACATAGGATATACGTAAGTGCAGCAACTCATTTCATACTAGAGCACCATTGAATAAATACTCTGCCCAATCTTTTCTATATGTCAACACCTTTTCTCTCAAGGCGAAGAGTCAATCACCAAGCGCTGAAATTGAGGTGACTTGATTCAACATGAAACAAAGCCATCTGTACAAATTTCCCTCCGATGCCTTTCTGTGATGTTGACAAGCTGATGTTTGCAATATTAATGTCTTTAATAATTCCTTTGTCAGTGCACAAAAGTACAACTGCGAGGTCTTTTGTTTGTTGCTATAGTCTTAACAAACAATGGCAATAGCAGTGCATTACACAACTTACTTACACAAAACATACTTTTAAAGCCTGTAGATCATTCAAACAAAGCACATTTTCTTCCAGCTTTTTAATCTATGTTTTGTTAGACATTTGTGTTAATGTAACCTCAGTATTTGGCCAAAGAAAAGCTTCAAAGTTCAAGGATTTACCAGTCTTGGCTACTGTTTCCTTTCCTCTCAAAACTCATGCATGGATGGGGGCAGTATTAGACAAAATTGGCAGAGGAAAGAATTGGGAAATACAGCATGGACAAGTTGGATGCTGTACTTAGCTGCCTCTCTGATGCCCGCCAGGGCATAAGAGTTAACAGTTATATGTATGTGTGAACTGACCATACCTCTCTAGAACCAACACTTTTCATTAGATAAAAGTTTTCCATCTAATCTTAAAATGCTATTTGGTTTAGACACATTTATTGCTTAAATTAAACATAAACGTCGGGTGTGGTGTTAGAAGCTTTTTCATACTTGTGAACATCGAGTTTTTGTCCTCCGGGAGGGGGTCGTGGTCGCTTCATTTTGACCCCACCCCCTGTGATGAAAGAGACATTTTGTCATGGGGACGGGGCCAAAATAAAGACATTTAAATCGAATCGTGTCATTGAGGCTCCCATCTTGCTCACTTCACTAAGAAGTGGGGAGGGTGTGGGAGAATTGCCTGCTCTCCTGGGAGTCCGGGAGGCCTACCCGGAATTGGGAGTCTCCCGGACATTCCAGGAGTGTGGGCAAGTACGAGCTTTTTATTACATGGTGCAAAATCAGGTGTTTTTGCCGTATAAAAATGGCCCTGTACTCCTCTGCGCTAGCAACTATTAACCACTCATTAATCTCAGAATGTAATTTTTGCACTGCTCCACAAATGTAGACGCAACTGTACTTATCAAGAAACGTCATTTCTCCGTCCATCTCCTCCCATCTGCCCTCACTCCGGCCATCTCCTCCCATCTGCCATCTCTCGGGCCATCTCCTATCTGCCCTCACTCCGGCCATCTCCTCCCATCTGCCCTCACTCCGGCCATCTCCTCCCATCTGCCATCTCTCGGGCCATCTCCTATCTGCCCTCACTCCGGCCATCTCCTCCCATCTGCCCTCACTCCGGCCATCTCCTCCCATCTGCCCTCACTCCGGCCGTCTCCTTCCATCTGCCCTCACTCCAGCCATCTCCTCCTATCTGCGCTCACTCCGGCCATCTCCTCCCATCTGCCCTCACTCCGGCCATCTCCTCCCATCTGCGCTCACTCCGGCCATCTCCTCACATCTGCCCTCACTCCGGCCATCTCCTCCTATCTGCCCTCACTCCGGCCATCTCCTCCCATCTGCCCTCATTACGGCCATCTCCTCACATCTGCCATCTCTCCAGCCATCTCCTCCCATCTGCCCTCACTCCGGCCATCTCCTCACATCTGCCCTCACTCCGGCCATCTCCTCCTATCTGCCCTCACTTCGGCCATCTCCTCCCATCTGCCCTCACTCCGGCCATCTCCGCCCATCTGCCATCACTCCGGCCATCTCCTCCCATCTGCCCTCATTACGGCCATCTCCTCACATCTGCCATCTCTCCAGCCATCTCCTCCCATCTGCCCTCACTCCGGCCATCTCCTCACATCTGCCCTCACTCCGGCCATCTCCTCCTATCTGCCCTCACTTCGGCCATCTCCTCCCATCTGCCCTCACTCCGGCCATCTCCGCCCATCTGCACCCATGCATGCAAACAATAATTTATTAACTTGCCTCAGTTGTTTTACACTTTGTTAATCAACTCCTGATATTTTGTTTTGTTGTACACATATTGTGAACTAAAGAGAGCAGCGAAGAAGTTAAAATGTAAATGAAAGGTATTCTGGATCCTTTTCAATACACATTTGTTTTAGAACATCACGTCATTACTCGTCCTCTTTGGATAACAATCACATATTTATGTCGAGTTGATATGTGAGTACACACAAGTGTTATATATCTAGCACTTTGGCAGACTGCACAGGTAAGCCAGGTCAAATATTTTGGCTACACATCGGTAGCTTAATCAGGCTGCCTCCTGGAAAGGTTCTTAATGCATTCACATCTCTTTTCAATCATGCGGTAAATAGCATTGTTCACTTAGGACACAATTCAGAAAGTATTCTTCATGAAATTGATACACATTTAGTTTCATGGTCTGGCAGGGCGTTCCCTAATGCCCAGGTCTATTCACAAGTGTTTACAGTAGACTTAACGTCGGCCCTTTCACACTTTCAACCTATTTGTAAAACGAGATTTATATCAGTATCAAGATCATTGTTTAGTCTGGTAAGCAGTGCACCCTTTACAGGCCTGGACATTTTTGGTTGAAGTCTAGATGGCATTGGTTCAGAGACTGAAGAATTGTATTAGCTATTCCAACCACAGGCACCAATGTAAGAGTAATTAGTTGGAAAGTGGAACTATCACTACTTTTCCTTTTACATTTTGGCATCAAATAACAGAGGCTTTGGGGTAGATTTATCAAACCTTCTAATAATGGGAAAATTGGAGGTGTCGCCCATAGCAACCAATCCAATTCTAGTCATCATTTTCTAGTGTGTACCAAATAAATGATAGGTAGAATTTGATTGGTTGCTATGGATAACACCTCCACTTTTAATTGGCCATTTGCCTTTGAGTCCATTGAGTACCACTGAAATAGGGATTAGATGCCACTATGATTTCCAAAATAAGTGAAAATGAAATTGTATATCGAGAATTCCACTGTGAATGTGATGCAGTTAGATTGGCTAATATGAAAAATAACCATTTCCAGGTTTGTGCATTTTTTATACAACTTTATGTCCAACTCAAACCACTATCAAAATTTCCTGTATATGAACTGTGTGTATCCTTCTGGAAGATTGCAGATACTGAACTAAATGTAAGTATTTACATACAAGTTCAGAACAGTTCTGATAAGGAATCAACTGTAGACCCCTTTGCCATTGAATTATTACCTTACTATTATTATCTTTTATTTATAAAGGTCTGCAGTGCTGTACATAACATGTACAGAAGGCAGTGATCCATAACGCATAACATAATGTATGAACAAAAACAAAATACAAATAACAACATACAGATTAGTTGGTAATGCAGATAAAACTGTTTACAGGACAGTGAGTGAAAGTGATGGTAGAGATCAGCGAGAAGTAGGCCTGAGCGTATGAAAACAGGGCTAGGGAAGCAGGCCAAGAGGTACAGAGGGTGATGGAATAGTAGAAGGAGCACACAAGGAAAGAGGGCCCTGCTCCTGAGCAGGGCCGTCTTTCCCATTGGGCAGGTGCCCAGGGGCACTGCAGCCCAGGGGGGCCCGTCGGAGGCAGCAAAAAAAAAAAAAAACCCTGAAAAAAAAGAAGAAAATACTTACCTTGCGATCAGCTAGCGATCCGGCTCCCTCCCTGGTCTCCTCCTCCGTCGCGCTCCGCAATGGATGTCGGGCGGGCGTGATGACGTCGCGCCCGACATGCACTGCGAGCGCGACGGGCCCCCCTGGGCTGCAGGGCCCATATATATAATCATTTTTTTTTTTTGTATATATAGGGGCCCTGGTGCACTGCTGTGCCCATGGGCCCCAGATGTTCTTAAGAGGGCCCTGCTCCTGAGAGCTTATATCCTAAAGGAAAGGGGAAGACACAAATAGGGTTGTACTAACTGGGGGAGAGAGCCGGGACAAGGGAGTTAGGAGGAGGGCTGAAAGACTTCAATAAAGAAATGATTCTCAAGGGCACGCTTGAAGCCTTTGAGAGCAGAGGCGTGCGAGATCATTCCACACCTAGGGAGCAGCCCAGGCATAGTCCTGAGTACATTCTACTTGACCTTTAGCAACTCAGTGATGCTGTAGGGTAAGTAGGGCATGACGAATGACTATCTAAGTTGGGAAATAACTATACGGCAAGCTAAATGAACAGTCCCGTGAAATTGGAAGATCTCTTTACCCGGCACTAGCTGCGCATGTAACATTCTCGCTCATATTATCTCTAACAAAATAATCTATGTTCTCACTTTGCATAGGCAGAACGATCACTGCTTTGCTGAAATACTTTCTGATTACAATAAAACCTTTTGGATGATACCTGACTAGAGTAAATAAGATTTCATTGACAATGACAATGGTTAATTGCACAGTATATGCACAAAGGTCAATCAAGGTCACCAGGAAACACAGCTTGGAATTGTACATCTAGTATTTTTGTCCCTGCTGGTGGTAATGAGGGTTATGATAATGTAAATGTTGCTCATTCTGGGACTGAAGCTGCACATGATGACAATTGTGAATTTACAGTCATTGTCCCTTGATGTTTGCAACAGCAATTTCCAAACTAGCCAAAGCTATGAACACCAAACATCACTCCTAGAGGTATTAGACTGAGGGAAAAAGTATGGAAGGAAGCACTTTACAAAATTTACGGAGCATTTTTGTCCAATAATCGGGCAAATCAGTTGACATATGACATATGTTCAATCAGAAATCGGGTCAGTGTGTATAGTGACACGATGGTCGAAAGTCGTTCTAAAGTGTCGATTATCCGCTCATTTGGTTGGTCGTACTGTTTAATGTTTTCCGACCAATCACCTAGCGACAGTGTGTATGCACTCATGCTCACAATCTTCATAGAGTTTACAGAGTCGTGTTCTTTTCAGCCGATACTAGCAATGTATGTCCCGGTGAATAAATGTAGAGCGTACTGTAGAAGGAATAATTCATTTGTTCGTTATGATAGAGAATGTTTTGTTTTGTCACAGAAGCTAACGAAATTCATTAGGACATTTAGATAGCTATAACAAGGCAGTTTTAATTAGTATGACAATGTGACAATGATGTATCATCATCATTATCATCATTTATTTATATAGCGCCAAATAATGAATATTGTGCTGTCATTCTCTGAAGACTAGAGGACCAGATGAAGGACCAGATAAAGAGCACAGATATGAAGGTAAATGGTGTCAGTGTGTATGGATGAATCGCCAGACTGATCAGACCTTCAGTCGCAGGTACAATTGTTTGAGATAACGTTGGTTGGAAAATGCTTCAGTGTGTACCGAGCCTTAGAATTGATGTCTTTCAATTTTGTTGAATCTGCATCAATTTGGGGGGTCCATTTTTCGGTGTTATTTCACAAACAAAGCTCTACCTGCTTCCTGACACTAAACCTTTTTAACAAGTTTATTTTCATTTACAAATAAAACAATACAATAAGTCACAGGCAATAGGTAGTACATTTTTTGACATTGTAAGCCCCCTCTCTAGCTTGTCTCGCTGTGCTGTGCTGTCTGCTTTTCCTACAGACTTTGTAGATGGCTGATAGGAAGTTGCTGGGTGAATCAGAACTGGGACCCTGTAAATTTAAGCGAATAGAAGTGAAGCAGAATTTGAAAATATTTAGGACCATGATTCAGAATTTTTGAATTAACCAATGTACAAATAACAGAATCTCTAGGGCTCCATACAACCCTAACATTGAGAAAGAGCAACAAAAATATACATACAAATATGTAAAGAGGAACCCTCTGAAAGGAAATTCTTTTACTTGCTCCAATTAATTTATTGACATTTCTTTCTCCATTCAGTGACTATACTTTCACCATAGGAAGTGTTGGGTCCTGTCTAGTCTGAGCAGGCCAAACTTTTCAGTGTTTTATTTGGTGTTAATGTGCAATTGACGAATCTGCAGTATTAGGCCGGGGACACACTACAGGGTTTTCAGCCGATTATCGGGTCAATCACCCGATAAACGACTGTTCGGCCCGATATGGTATTAGTGTGTACACTGCAACAATGAACAATTGTTGTTCTAAAGCTCATCGCATCGTTTCATTTGAACTAAAAATCTGGTTCCGTAACGGAACGACATCCTTCCAATCCTGCAGTGTGTATGCTCTCACGATCAGGATCTCCATAAGGTTTACAGAGTCCTGATCTTTTCGACCAATGGTTATGACAGATGAGGAGCACAAATCTGAAGGTTAATCGTGTAAAACGTGTTTAGTGTGTGCACATGAATCAGCATGCTGATCGGGACTTTTTTTTCCTTCATTTCTTGGCAAAATCATTAAAGATAACATTGGTCAAACATTCCTGTAGTGTGCGGTGGTAGTCACTATTACGGATGTTGAAATCCCGACACTACTTACCCTGGCATGATTACAGCGAAGAGCTCAATGGAAACACTGACAGCTTCAAAGGGAGACTTTAGAAAATTGCGGCAGCTGAAGATCCTGACAGCGTCCAATGGCATCAGGTTGAAGGGACACACTCTCATCCGACCTCTTAAGATAGTAATTTTATGAGGCGCCGCCTGTACAAGGTTGTTCAATAAACCATGTACATTGTACAGACAGCGCTTCCTTAAATTACCAGCTTGTTTTTTTGTTTTGTTGTGTATTTTCCATTGTCAGAATGTGTGGATTTATATTTGTTGTAATACTCATTGAGCAACCGCCCCTCTCCCCCTCACCCTTGTATCCCCCCGTGTTGATTCCCTTCCTTTTTTTTCTGTACCCCAAATATTTTGCAAAAACTTCAATGAAAATTACTGATGGAGAAAAAAGCACTTTATAATAAAAAATAAGCAACCATTGTATCTTTGTTTTCAATGGTCAATAAAATAACATAGCTTTACCTCTCAACTGTCTGGATTCCATTAGGATAGTCCTAATTTTAGGGGACTATCCTGGTCATCCAGGAGCTTGTCTCAGCATGAGGGACAGCTGGGATGTATTTCCACTCTTCACTTTACATACAAGCTGTGTGAACCAGTTAGTGTTGTACTCTTTATATAAGGGAGGATGGAAGGGAGATGTAGGTGGCTGGAGGGAAGTGCAATCTATATGCCCTCCATGGTGCTCACCACGTCCACACACATCTGATCTGGCAACACCCACACGCCCCTTAATCTGGCCCAGGCCGGGGAAAGTAGTGTCAGGATTTCGACATTCATTGTATAGTACCCAACCCGTAGTGTACCCAGCCTTATAAATAGGTGAAATGCTCCTACATAATTGATTTTGCCATCCGTTTTAGGTGAGATACCAGCAGAACTTTATACCCTAAAACCTAATCAAAAACTGAATAAACTTAACTTTCAGGAAAAAAAGGCAGAGCCCAAATAGCTCGGAAGTTTGTAGCCCGGAAGTAAACTTACATCCATATAAAGCAAAAAATAATAAAGTATTCTTTCATAATGAAGAATTATTGAAATCATGGTACAGTATAACCAGAAGTAAAAATGAAAATTTTATATTTTCCTTTAAATCAGTGCATTATGTATTTTTAGGTTCTTACATATTAGGGTTACATTTGGACAGCGACCAAAAATCTAGCTTTCTGGTCAACATCCATCAAACTCATCCGTTATAGGCACGTATAGTCATACATGTCATTTTTTCCTCATGTAATATCGTCATAAAACTGTTCGGCAAAAATACATATTTATTTAATATTTAATGTTTCAGTCCATATCAGATCTTCCCACATTCAGCACTGAAAAGAGAGTCGAATTTTAATCTAAATGATAATGTTATTATTTATAAATTCAGTGGCCTTTTCAGGCAAACGATGATCAAGGAATGGTCCATTGTAGATCACAGGATCACAATGTCACAAAATATTGTAGTTTACCTTTCATTCTAAAGTACTGTATTTAAAATTTTAATTTTACACAGGTTTTATCAGATTGCATATAAATAGCTATTCTAGCTCTGAATGTTATATCAAGTGGCAAAGACGTTCAAAGTTCAGGTAACCAGCATTGAATTGCGTGTTAGGCAGCTTCAAATTGTTATGAATAAAATTGTAAAAAATTGCAGAATCATCATCATCATCATCATCATCATCATTTATTTATATAGCGCACTGATTCCGCAGCGCTGTACAGAGAACTCATTCACATCAGTCCCTGCCCCATTGGAGCTTACAGTCTAAATTCCCTAACACACACACACACACACACAGAATACGCAAAGTTATGCTGGCAATAGTTTGTATTTTTTTCACAGCCTTGTAATTAGAACATTTTAACTAATTTGTTTGCATTTTGCATGAGCAAGTTAGACTTTTGGATTGACTGAACATAATTGCAACATTTTCTGCCAAATATAAATTACCCTTTTCAGTTTAAACTAGAGAGAAAAGTAAATATTTAATAGACTTTAATATCATTGCAGCTTATCATGGGGTTTTCTATGTCTTATTCCGGATGGTTAGCATAAATTAGATGCTGTCTAAAGCAAAACAAGGGTTAAGAAGCTATTTTATTAAACCAAACATTCATACAAAAGTAATTAATGCAAATTCAATTCAGTTTTTCAGTACATCTGAACTGATGGTTTTGACTGATGTCCAATTCAAAATTTGATCTTATATTTAAAAATCCCTATGAATTGGCAAATTTAAATGTGATTGCTAATAAAATAGTTTTATTTAAACAATCAAAGAAACAAAGACTATTCTGAGCTAGAGATGACTGAACTGGCTAAGTAAAATTAGGTTTTCTTAAATGATATGTGGATTTTGCAGAGCTTTGGCGAATTAACAGGCTAAAAAAATATTAATTCCCCCCGCCCCTCTGTTTTAAATATATATTAGCAAAGACAGTAGACTTTTGCATTTCACTATTTTGACATATATGAATAGACAAATCAATTTCAAACCTCTATATATGCTAAATATTTCCCTACTCGCCCACTCCATTCTGTCAATGACCTTCATCTCTCCTCCTCTCCCCACCTCACATTCCTGCCTTTAGGACTTCACCTTCCTGCACCCCATCTCTGGAACTCCTTGCCCCATCTGACCAGACTCGCCCCCAACCTCCATACTTTCAGGCACTCCCTCAAAACTCACATTTTCACACTTACCTACCTCACTCCATCTAAGACAGCTTCCTCATCATGCTTTACTTGCATCTTACACTCACTTCCCTCCACCCCTATCATCTCAATTGGCTTCCCCACCCCATCCTTAACAACTGCCTCCACTCACTCTGCCTACCCCTTTCACTCACGTCCCTCCACACCTATTATCTTCATTGGCTTCCCCACCCCATCCTTAACAACTGTCTCCACTCACTTCACCTACCCCTTACACTCACTTCCCTCCACTCCTATCATCTTCATTGGCTTCCCCACCCCATTCTTATCAACTGCCTCCACTCACTCTACATAGCCCTTCTACTCATGTCCCACCACCCCTACATCTCCATTGGCTTCCCCACCCCATCCTTAACAACTACCTCCACTCACTCTACCTACCCCTTACACTCACTTCCCTCCACCCCTACATCTCCATTGGCTTCCCCACCTCATCCTTAACAACTGCCTCCACTCACTCTACCTACCCCTTACACTCACGTCCCTCCACACCTATCTTCATTGGCTTCCCCACCCCATTCTTAACAACTGTCTCCACTCAATCTACCTACCCCTTACACTCACATCCCTCCATACCTATTATCTTCATTGGCTTCCCCACCCCATCCTTAACAACTGCCTCCACTCAATCCACCTACCCGTTACACTCACTTCCCCCCACACCTATCATCTCAATTGGCTTCCCCACCCCATCCTTAACAACTGCCTCCCCTCACTCTACCTACCCCTTATACTCACGTCCCTCCACACCTATTATCTTCATTGGCTTCCCCACCCCATCCTTAACAACTGCCTCCACTCACTTCACCTACCCCTTACACTCACTTCTCTCCACTCCTATCATCTGCATTGGCTTCCCCACCCCATTCTTATCAACTGCCTCCACTCACTCTACATACCCCTTCTACTCAGGTACCACCACCCCTACATCTCCATTGGCTTCCACACCCCATCCTTAACAACTGCCTTCACTCACTCTACCTACCCCTTACACTCATGTCCCTCCACACGTATCATCTTCATTGGCTTCCCCACCCCATTCTTAACAACTGCCTCCATTCACTCTACCTACCCCTTCTACTCACGTCACACCACCCCTACATCTCCATTGGCTTCCCCACCCCATCCTTAACAACTGCCTCCACTCACTCTACCTACCCTTTACACTCACTTCCCTCCACCTCTATCATCTCAATTGGCTTCCCCACCTCATCCTTAACAACTGCCTCCACTCACTCTACCTACCCCTTACACTCATGCCCCACCACCCCTACATCTCCATTGGCTTCCCCACCCCATCCTTAACAACTGCCTCCACTCACTCTACCTACCCCTTACACTCACGTCCCTCCACACCTATCATCTTCACTGGCTTCCGCACTCCATTCTTAACAACTGCCTCCACTCACTCTACCTACCCCTTACACTCACTTCCCTCCACACCTATTATCTTCATTGGATTCCCCACCCCATTCTTAATAACTACCTCCACTCACTCTACTTACCCCTTACACTCACGTCCCTCCACACCTATCATCTTCATTGGCTTCCCCACCCCATCCTTAACAACTGCCTCCACTCACTCTACCTACCCCTTCTACTCACGTCCCACCACCCCTACATCTCCATTGGCTTCCCCACCCCATCCTTAACAACTGCCTCCACTCACTCTACCTACCCCTTCTACTCACGTCCCACCACCCCTACATCTCCATTGGCTTCCCCACCCCATCCTTAACAACTGCCTCCACTCACTCTACCTACCCCTTACACTTATGTCCCTCTACAACTATCATCTCAATTGGCTTCCCCACCCCATTCTTAACAACTGCCTACAATCACTCTACCTACCCCTTCCACTAACGTCCCTCCACAACTATCATCTGCATTGGCTTCCCCACCCCATTCTTATCAACTGCCTCCCCTCACTCCACCTATTCCTTCCACTCACGTCCCTCCACACCTATCATCTGCATTGGCTTCCTCACCCCATCCGTAACAACTGCCTCCATTCACTCTGCCAAGCCCTTCCACTCACTTCCATCCACCCCTATCATCTCTATTGCAATCCCCACCTTATCCTTAACAACTGCCTCCCCTCACTCCAGCTACCCCTTTCACTCACTTCCCTCCACCCTTATCATCTCCATTGGCCTCCCACCCCATCCTCAATAACTGCCTCCATTCACCCAACTTACCCCTTCCACCCACTTCCCTCCACCCCTATTATCTCAATTTGCTTCCCTGCCCCTCTTGAATGTGAGCTCTCACGAGCTTGGCAATCCCTACCCCCTGTCTCTTCGTCCTCTTTGAAATGTTTTCGTTTGCTCAAGTTGTGATTTATAACATAGTTGATATTTTGTTGTCTCATCTTATATCAATTTTTACATATGCTGTTTTACTGATGCCCCTTACATATTTGTATTTTGTTCTGCTTATATTTTGTTCATCGAACAATGCTGCAAACTCTGTGGCTCCTTATAAATAAACTATTATGATAATGGTGATGATCTTTTTTCTCTACTTTGCCCCTCTTTGACATACTCTTTATGACCTCTCCTTCTGACAGCCCCCCTCCCCCACCCCAAAAGTTTCTTATATGGTCAACTCGATCAAAATAATAGTTATCTTAACAAAGAAAATATTTATCAGCATATTTAAAATAGCTAAAAACAAACAAATTATTATTGTTTTTAAAGAGGTTTGGCACAACAGAAATTGTTTTAAAGGGGCAGAGTTTAGTGCCATAGAGAAGATGCCATTTATGGTACTGAACGGTGTCTTCTCATCAAACCTAACCCAGACTAACCTTATTGAGTATTGACCATGAGTTACGTGTACAACCTCTTTAAAGCTAAGTCTACTTTAAAGGTCTTTTTTGTTAGGAGATAAATGTGCAAAATTGATAATATAATCCCTATTCTATCTGTAGGCATTTGCTATATTTACTCTAATAGAACATATATATATATAGAGCACTTACCTGTCCTGCAATCTTTGAGGTGCTGTCGGTAGTGGCATCTTCCTCTTGCTGACATCATCGGATTTGAACAGAATAGCACAAAACAATTGTACTAATCAGTTAAACCCTGGTGATGTTGGTTTTGTGAGGCGCCAGTGGCAGGTTAGTCACAGAGAGAAAACCCAGTACAGCCAGCCCCCTGAAGATGTAAGAGAGGTAAGTGCAAGGCTTCCGTAACACCTGTAACACCTTGCACATTCAGAAGGGGATCAGGGGCATCACATGCAAGTGTAGTATAGCTAGGCTGTGCTGACACAAGACAACCCCCCCCTTCCCCTTCTAGATGTGTCTTATTTGCTGTTGTCAAAAATTGTGGGACCCAGTATAAATGAAACAGTCCCTCCATCCTCCTCATCCGCCAGGCCTGGTGGATGCAGAGGTGTAATGTGAAGCATGCTATAGCTCACCCCAAGTACTGATATGTGGCACATTACCTTACATGCCACTCAGATATCCTCATATACCCCTCAGAACTCCTCACATGCCCCTTACATTCTTATTAGATCTCCCACATGCCGTCAGACCTCCCCATATTCCCCTTACATGCCCCTCAGACCTCCCCACATGCCATCAGACCTTCCCACATTCCCCTTACATGCCTCTCAGACCTCCCCACAAGCCCACAGACCTCCCATCTTGCCACTTACATGCCCATCACACCTGCCCACATGCCAACAGACCTCCCATCTTGCCACTTACATGCCCATCACACCTGCCCACATGACCCTTATATGCCCCCAGATCTCCCCACATGCCCGCAGACCTACCCACATGCCCCCAGACCTCTCAACATGCCACCAGACCTCCCCACATGCCCCCAGACCTCTCCACATGCCACCAGACCTCCCCACATGCCCCCAGACCTCTCCACATGCCACCAGACCTCCCCACATGCCCCCAGACCTCTCCACATGCCACCAGACCTCCCCACATGACCCATACATGTCCCAGACCTCCCCACATGCCCGCAGACCTCCCCACATGCCCACAGACCTCCCCTCATACCATTTATATGCCCATCAGACCTACCCAAACTTAAAATTCTAGCGCCTGGGGCAAGAATGTCAAATGCCGCCCCCCTAGCCCTCAATTTTAACCAAATAAACCTAAAACATTCCTGAACTGCGTCCCCCTTCAGCGTTGCACCCTGGGCGGTCACCCCTATCACACAGCCCTAGTTACGGCCCTGGACCTACCCACATGCCCCCCCCCCCCCGTGTCAGGATTAAGTGTGTAACTCAACATATTGGTGCAGAAGTGCGCAGATGTATATTTGATCACATGCATCTTTTACATTCAACTCTACATTAACCTAAAACAATCATTAATAGTGCACTTTTCCTTTTAACACCCCTTTATGTAGAGAAATCTTCTTAAATGTTTTAAATACAAAATAGTAGTGTATGCGGCCACTGGCTCTTCTGCCTAACAAGACTTTTTGCAGCCACACCAGCTGACTAGTATTTTCCCAAACCTGTTTGTACTTGCCGTGTCCTGATATCTGGGCCAATCAAACTAATCCCCCCTTTGCATTTATAAAGCTGCAGTACATCCCCTGATATCACCAGTCCTTTGTCCTGAAAAGCCACCTCATTCCTACCTCTTTCTGCATCTAAATTAATATTCTGTATTACAAATAAATAAAACAGTGATTTTTTTTTTCAAGCTGTACAATTATCGTGTTAAAATGCGAAAGACTCCAGCAGTGTATCCCAGTAATGATTTTTATTTTGCATATTGATAATAGCGTTAACAGAAGGAACATTTTAACTTCCTGAATACGATTACCATTTTAAAATTGTATTCATAGAAAACATATATTCTTCTCTAAATTAAACAAGGAGCTCTGATAACTTACATCCACATACTAATGAATCTCATTTGCTCCTTTGCAATTCCCTGGAGTTATCTGTATCACGCAGTACTCTCATGTAAGTCATGTTTGTCCTGGAGAGAACGACGAGTGTACTTGTAAAAAGTGCCTACAGCTAGCAGACAAGGTAAGAGGCGCGCATGAAAAATTCATCACTGTTGTATTTCAAGTTGCCTGGATATTTTAATTCCAATAGGAAGAACCTATGTCAGCTGGAACTATAATTAAACTGATATGGCATTCAGAATTACCTCAAAATCCACTGTGCTTGTCATATATTTCTTCCCCCATCTTTAAACTATATGAAAATCAATTATCTCAACAAACCAGCTGTAAGGAGCGAATGCCAAACACTTACTCCTGAAGTGAATAAATTATTTGAAATTCATTACTGATCTGAACGACTCTCCAAGACTTAAAGCACCAGTCCGTTTGTCAGATCCCAGCAGAATTTTAACGAGGATAACCATATCTCTATCTGATATTAAGTACGGGTACAACATTATGTAGAATAAGATGGCATTCAGGAGGCAAATGGGCAGTGATGCAATAGGATATGAAGTGCTGACTGACAAATGCCGGTGAATTAATAGATCTTTACATTTAATAACAAAATTGTTTGTGATTTAGCCCAGCATGACATACACAGAGTGAAAGGAAGACATTTAAGACTGAAAATACCATTTGTGTGTCAAGGATGTTAGCAAGCTGGAGTGATGATAGGCACCGGTGTCTATAGGATTTGAAACAGAGTTGATGTGATGTCATTTTGACTCTACTGTAATCTGGTTATCTCTTGCCAAGACATCATGTACGATTAGTCAGTTTTTAGAGGACAGCCAACCTTATCAGCTATACTTCATGACATTTCTGTCAAGTTAAGAGACGCGCTTATGAAATTTAAGACGAAGTGTCACATCTTCATATCAAATCCCATTGTGCCACCACCTACCATCCTGAAGTCTCTTTCTAAAAACATTAATGAAAAGAAAAATGAAATTTCCACAAGATTTGACCTTGAAGTACACGTTTCCTCTTTTTCTGCTCCATGTAGCAGCTTTTTGACTTCTGAACTGTTTCTCGCATATATATATTGTGGGGAGCTGAAGGATTGCTTGCAATAGACGTGTCACGGTTTTATGTCATCTCACACAAGCTCTGCAATTTTTCTTTTGACATATCTGTTTGCTTGAAAGATTTGAAGTTTGAACTCTGTAATTTTAGTGAAATTGAACTTTTCTTCGGGAGATGACGAGATCAGTGACATTTTCAAAAATGTTCCATGGAATAGTCAAATTATTCTGCAATTGGTCACAAAATTGTCATGTTATACATGTGGAATTTAGACGTTTACCAGTTCTACCCCAATCGCATCGCACAATTAATTATTGACCACATTCCAGCTCTGTTCATAGACTAGAAATTCCACGTAAATGTTAAAATACTATGTAATCGGTGTAATAACGAAGAAAAATCTGAATTTTATATCGTATCACTGGCACTTAGCACCTCTATAAAACATCCCAATCAAAGTGCAAATTGTGTGAAATTTTACAGCAATTTCGCTTATCTCTAAGGAGACAGCAAAATTGGTATTAGAAAATGTACATTAAAATATATTCTGCTAGAGCATGGCACCGAAACAGAAATTAATCTTTATTTAGATTTAATTTGACGTTTTATGACAAATAATTTTTTACAATAAATATACACTTAAATATGTAAATAAGATAAAGACTAATAAAATGCAATACATTACGTAATTAGTGTAATTGTTTAAATGGGATCGCGGTATACACGTTTCTTCTTTCTGTTACTTTCAGATTTCATTCAACCAGTACTTAAAGGTCCCAAGATCCTGGTGTCAAAACTGAACCCTCTCTTGGCACCTATCATCCGCTGACCAGAGACAGTTATTAACTCATACTTGCCAACTCTCCCTGAACGTCAGGGAGACTCCCTGAAATAGGGGTGATCTCCCTCACTCCCTGAAGAGTCTGGCATTCTCCCTGATGCTGAGCCAGTACAAGACGTGGTTGGCTTCGCCTTCTGTGGCATGATGACACAGTTCAGAAATTGTGTCCTATGTCCATGTATTGATGCCTATGGAGGTGGCCATTTTCATGGAGACCAAGATTTAATCAAAGACTGTCAGGTAAGACAACATGACTTCAGTAATGGAGACAGAAATGTAAAAGACACTTCAGTCTCTAGAGATTCATTAGCTGCTTTTCTTTAACGCATAGTTACCTACTCTCCTGGAATGTCCAGGAGACTTCCGCATATCTGGGAGACCTCCTGGGCTCCCGGGAGAGCAGGGCAACCTCCCGGTTCTCGCCCCTGCAACAGATAAGTGGCAGGGGCGGGGCTTAATGATGCAAACATTGCATCATCTTAGCTCCGTCCCCTGCTGTAATTGCCCAAAATTATGACAATCGTTTAGGGGGCGAGACCAAAATGGTGCGATTCATCAAGCCCCGCCCCCGCACGCCCACCTCCCCCGGGATCTCCCTGAAGCCAACGAGGAAAAGTTGGCAAGTATGTATTAACTTCATGCATGTTTAAATCCATGAGACAAACTCCTTGTAGCGTTGTCTAAGCATTCCAAGGAGACATCAGGCAGCGCCAGAATCCAGTGCACAGACAGGAAGTGGCAGAATGGCTGTCACATCTACAAGTCAGTAATAGGGCAATGAGAGAGACATGGAGGGGGCAGCAATGAGAGACATGGAGGGGGCACAAATGAGAGACATGGATGGGGCAGCAATGAGAGAGGTATGGAGGGGGCAGCAATAAGAAAGACATGGAGGGGCAACAATGAGAAAGACATGGAGGGACCAGCAATGAGTGAGACATGGAGGGGGCAACAATGAAAGAGACATGGAGGGACCAGCAATGAGAGAGACATGAAGGGGGCAGCAATGAGAGACATGGATGGGGCAGCAATTAAGGAGATATGAAGGGGGCAGCAATGAGAGACATGGATGGGGCAGCAATGAGAGAGGCATGGAGGGGGCACAAATGAGAGAGACATGGAGGGGGCAGCAATGAGAGACATGGATGGGGCAACAATGAGAAAGACATGAAGGGACCAGCAATGAGTGAGACATGGAGGGGCAGCAATGAGTGAGACATGGAGGGACCAGCAATGAGTGAGACATGGAGGGACCAGCAATGAGTGAGACATGGAGGGGGCAACAATGAGGGAGACATGGAGGGACCAGCAATGAGAGAGACATGGAGGGAGCACAAATGATAGAGACATGGAGGGGGCAGCAATGAGAGACATGGATGGGGCATCAATTAGAGAGACATGGAGGGGGCAGCAATAAGAGAGACATGGATGGGGCAACAATGAGAAAGACATGAAGGGACCAGCAATGAGAGAGACATGGAGGGGGCACAAATGAGAGAGACATGGAGGGGGCAGCAATGAGAGACATGGATGGGGCAACAATGAGAAAGACATGAAGGGACCAGCAATAAGAGAGACATGGATGGGGCAACAATGAGAAAGACATGGAGGGACCAGCAATGAGAGAGACATGGAGGGGGCACAAATGAGAGAGACATGGATGGGGCAGCAATGAGAGACATGGATGGGGCATCAATTAGAGAGACATGGAGGGGGCAGCAATAAGAGAGACATGGATGGGGCAACAATGAGAGAGACATGGAGGGACCAGCAATGAGTGAGACATGGAGGGACCAGCAATGAGTGAGACATGGAGGGGGCAACAATGAGGGAGACATGGAGGGACCAGCAATGAGAGAGACATGAAGGGGGCAGCAATGAGTGAGACATGGAGGGACCAGCAATGAGTGAGACATGGAGGGGGCAACAATGAGGGAGACATGGAGGGACCAGCAATGAGAGAGACATGAAGGGGGCAGCAATGAGAGACATGGATGGGGCAGCAATGAGAGAGGCATGAAGGGGGCACAAATGAGAGAGACATGGAGGGGCAGCAATGAGAGACATGGAGGGGGCAGCAATAAGAGAGACATGGATGGGGCAACAATGAGAGAGACATGGAGGGGGCAGCAATAAGAGAGACATGGAGTGACAACAATGAGAAAGACATGGAGGGACCAGCAATGAGTGAGACATGGAGGGGGCAACAATGATAGAGACATGGAGGGAGCAGCAATGAGAGAGACATGGAGGGGGCAGCAATAAGAGAGACATGGAGGGGGCAGCAATCAAAGAGACATGGAGAGGGCAGCAATGAGAGAGGCATGGAGGGGGCACAAATGAGAGACATGGATGGGGCAGCAATGAGAGAGACATGGTAGGGCTGCTGCTATTATGGAGGGATGGAGGGAGGGACGGGGGATGTCTGCTGCTATTATGGAGGGGAGGGGGCACAAATGAGTGAGGCATGGGGGGCAGCAATGAGAGAGACATGTAGGGGGCAGCAATGAGAGAGACATGGAGGGGGCAGCAATGAGAGAGACATGTAGGGGGCAGCAATGAGAGAGACATGGAGGGCGCAACAATGAGAAAGATATGGAGGGACCAGCAATGAGAGAGACATGGAGGGGGCAGCAATGATAGAGACATGGAGGGGGCAACAATGAGAGAGACATGGAGGGACCAGCAATAAGAGAGACATGGAGGGGGCAACAATGAGAGAGACATGGAGGGACCAGCAATGAGAGAGACATGGAGGGACCAGCAATAAGAGAGACATGGAGGGGGCAACAATGAGAGAGACATGGAGGGACCAGCAATGATAGAGACATGGAGGGCGCAGCAATAAAAGAGACATGGAGGGGGCAACAATGAGAGAGACATGGAGGGGGCAGCAATAAGAAAGACATGGAGGGAGCAGCATTGAGAGAGACATTGAGGGGGCAGCAATGAGAGACATGGATGGGGCAACAATGAGAGAGGCATGGAGGGGGCACAAATAAGAGAGACATGGATGGGGCAGCAATGAGAGAGGCATGGAGGGACCAGCAATGAGAGAGACATGAAGGGGGCAGCAATAAGAGAGACATGGAGGGTGCAACAATGAGAGAGACATGGAGGGACCAGCAATGAGAGAGACATGGAGGGACCAGCAATGATAGAGACATGGAGGGGGCAGCAATGATAGAGACATGGAGGGGGCAACAATGAGAGAGACATGGAGGGGGCAGCAATGATAGAGACATGGAGGGGGCAGCAATGATAGAGACATGAAGGGACCAGCAATGAGAGAGACATGGAGGAAGCAGCAATAAGAGAGACATGGAGGGGGCAACAATGAGAGAGACATGGAGGGACCAGCAATGAGAGAGACATGGAGGAAGCAGCAATAAGAGAGACATGGAGGGGGCAACAATTAGAGAGACATGGAGGGACCAGCAATAAGAGAGACATGGAGGGAGCAGCAATGAGAGAGACATGGAGGGGGCAGCAATAAGAGAGACATTGAGGGGGCAGCAGTTAGAGAGACATGGAGGGGGCAGCAATAAGAGAGACATGGAGGGGGCAGCAATGAGAGAGACATGGTAGGACTGCTGCTATTAATTAACTGTGGAGTTGAGTTTGGTGAGGAGGGCTATTTATTAAATGTTAATATGAATTATTTAATTCCAGGGATGAATATGGGAAATGGTTATATTTATTAAACGCAAATGCTATTTAATTTATTGCTGGGGCTGTTTGGAGGGAGGGAAATAGGTTTATTTATTAAATAGGAATACTATTATTTTAATGTTGTAGTTAATTATTAGTTTTCTAAATTTCATGCACCAATTTTTTTTTTCAAAATAGGACCCCCAACATTCCAGGATCCAGATACTTCCTCTGCACTGAGACCATGCTGTCCTGTCCCTGGACATCTTATGGTAAGTCATTTTTCAGAAACTACAGTTACACACACTGAGCACGCACACACAGGTACAGATACTGGGCATACATGCACAGGGGCAGACACTCTGGGCACACACATACAGGGACAGACACTCTGGGCACACACACACATACAGTCTTTTGATGAGACTGAAGAAGATAATGAGGGGGTTTAATGAATATGAATGAAATTCATTTATGATGTGGGGATTAATGATTAAACTGGATGAGGGAGTTAATGTTGATAGGGGGTTTAGGATGATCCTGGAGTTAACAATTTTGAAGGGGGTGGCATTGGGAGGCAGTCACAAAAATGCTCTTTGTATTATATGGGGTCACTAGGATGGTATCTGTATGGCGGCCATAGGAAGGCTTTTTGTATAGTATGGCGGTCATAGGAATGCTCTCTGTATTGTATGGCGGTCATAGAAATACTCTCTGTATGGTATGGCGGACACTAGGATGCTCTTTATATTGTATGTGTGCGTGTATATCTGTGTGTGTATATATATATATATATATATATATATATATATATATATATATAAAATATATATATATATATATATATATATATATATATATATAAATATATATGTGTGTGTATATTATATATATATAACAAAGCCAGAACATGAAGAATGGGGAGGGAGGGTCCATGCGGTCTAGAACTTGTAAAGCGCTAGCCACGCCTCCACAGTGGGTTGACCACACCCACTCGATGATTGTCACTTAGATGGGGGGCGCTGGTGCCCTGTCTTGCCCAGGGCACTAAAATGTCTAGTTATGACCCAAATGCTAGGCTGCACCCCTTAATGTGAACTGTCTTGGAAATAAACACTGCCTCATACCACCCAATAAATTAATTGATAAGCCCCCAAAAATGACTTTCCTTACAAAAAAGTGTATATTAATTTATGTTCTCAGCAAGTCATAAATGAATGTTTATATTATTTTCTCCTGGTAATAGGACTTCTTGCTTATTATTATTATTATTATTATTATTATCATGATTTATTAATTGTTTTTTATATAGAGCAATTTTGCAGATTTCAGGACCTGGTCTACCCTTAGGCTGATTAGGCAGCAGCCTGGGGCAGTGGATGCCGGGGTGGCGCGGTGCTGCTCTGGCATTTACTTTTTTTTTAAACTTTTTTCTTTTTAAATGATGTGTTCTATGGCTGTCTGGCATTGAGGTCTGTGATGAGGTAAGTTAGTGAGTGGGTTATGGGGGTATGGCTGCAGGAGAAGGGGGTGGGGAGAAAAATAGTTGCAGGGGGGGGAATGGATGCAGGGTGGGAAGTAAGGAAAATTGCTGCGGGGAGGGGGGGGGGCAATGACTGCAGGTGGGTTAAAGAAAATGGCTGAAGGGGGAGGTGAAGGAAAATGGCTAAAGGGGGGAGGTAAGGAAAAAGGCTGCAGGGCTGCAATGGATGCAGGTGGGAGTTGGTTCCAGGGGGTGGTGGATTCAGGGTGGGAGGTAAGGAAAATGACTGCAGGGCTGCAATGGATGCAGGTGGGAGTTGGTTCCAGGGGGTGGTGGATTCAGGGTGGGAGGTAAGGAAAATGACTGCAAGGGGGGGGGATCTCACTGGCCAGTGATCCTGAGGAAACACTGGGGAGAAGTAATGTGCTGCAGATTGGTGGCCATTTTCTTGTAGTGGTGGCCATTTTTTTGTAGTATGAGAGACACAGGAGATTACGGGAGATTAGCCTAAGGGTAATAAAGATGAACAAATATGTCAGGACAATAAAATTGGTCTATTTTGCAAAGGCTCCAGCAGCTGATGTGTTATTAACATTCACTGTTGAAAATGTTAAACAAGTATTTTAAAAACACGATAGTGTTTATATTATTCAGATTATGTAAACAAAATCTGGGAAAATGGCAAATGAAATATATCATGAGTGAATTTTATTACAAAAAATACTGTCATTGAAAAATCAGTAAAACACAATTACAATAATAAAACAAATATTAAAATGATAACCCTGTACTGTAGACACAGGGGGGTTTCACAGCTGAGTAGAAACCTCCACTCACCATCCTATCATATACTGGCGCATGTTATGCTTCCTGGTGGCTGTGGATTGTCCTCCCTTGCGTTCCCTGTCTCTTCTCTGCTGGATCATGTCACACGAGGAGAACGTACCACCTGACAGGCGACGTCATCCCACGTGTGCAGGGAGCCAGAGAGGTAGACAGAAGCGTGTCTAGCAATGATGGATGGAATAAGGTACGTGTGGGGAGAGGGCTTTTAATGTAATGTGGGTGGCGGTGATTGCATTGGCTGATAATTTAATGGTGGGTTAGATGTTAATCATATAATGGTGGGTGGGGAAACTATTAATTTATTGGTGGGATGGTGGTGGGTGAGGGTTGCCCGGAGTGTACAATCATTGCTAGACTTCCCATATCCTTTTTTAAAACCAGGAGGTTGGGCCGGTAGGGATCTCCAACATTCTCCTGTATGAAGTATGCAAATGCACCGCTCCTGCTGCGCAATGTGTTCCGCAGGCTCTGTCCCAACTTTCCATAACCAAGATAAGAAGCACCTGAGCGTAAGACACAAGCAGCAACAGGTAGCAGAAGATCTAGAAGAGAACAGAACAGTCCGCCAACTGCTCTGATTAAAGATGTTCACTGACCCCCGTGTTTTAGTTTTGGATCTGGATTAACTTTGTGTTTTGGTTTTGGCAAAACCGCCCTCATGTGTTTTGGTTTTGGATCCCTATTTTTTTTCTAAAATCCCGATTTTTTTTCTCCTAAAATCACATAATTTGGCCCTTTTGTTTTTCCTATATTATTATTATTAACCTCAATAATATTAATTTCCAGTCAATTTTTGTCTAGTGACAAGAACACTGCTACCCCTCCTGTTTCAGTATGAGCAATGGCACTGGAGACTGGAGAGTGACAAGAACACTGCTGCCCCTGTTTCTGTGTGAGCAATGGCACTAGAGACTGGAGAGTGACAAGAACACTGCTACACCTGTTTCTGTGTAAGCAAAGGCACTAGAGACTGGAGAGTGACAAGAACACTGCTACCCATGTTTCTGTGTCAACAATGTCACTTAGCAATGTCACTGGAGAATGGAGAGTGACAAGAACGCCGCTATCACTGTTTCTGTGTGAGCAATGGCGCTGGACCTCCTGGGGAGGGAGGTACTTGTGGAATCCAACACCCGCAAGATCCGACAACGCAACAATGACGTTTTGTCTCGATTCAGATCTGAGTACTCGTGATAGTACTGAGCCGGCTTGCGAGCCTATTCGGATCCCCTAAGTTCGGGTGGGCTCGGTTTTCAGAAAACCGAGCCCGAGCATCTCTACTTCTGATTCTGGTGGTGCAGTCCTGATTTTGGGACTGCCCTGCTTTTGGGTGACTGCCCCGCTCAGACAAATTTGCTCATAGCCTTCACAGAGGGATAGAATTACATTGTGTCGAGCACTCGTACTATCTACAAGACACAATTAAGCAAAGGACAGTTTTGAGGTTAGTTTTGAATTACAGGGATTGGGGCACCTATGGAGAAGCATGCAGATCACTGTATTTTCCAGCAGTCTGGCCGACAGACACTTCACTTCACTTTGCAATTTTACAAATTACATATTCTAGCATAATCGTCATGGATTTGGGGTACAGGGTGAAAGAAGGGCATACACTGGTGAAAGGGTGGTGTGGCATGGCAAAAGGTAACTACAAAACTCTGTGCCCAGGGTGCAAAAATACCTGATTCCATCTCACATGTCCTTGGCCAAAGAGGGCATCCAACAATAGGATCCGAACTGATCATGCAACATATATCCTGGACTACATCCTCTCCTTGCACAGTCTTGGTGATATCTATTTATTTAATAAACTTTACCTGGTCTGCAACATTTTCTAAAACTGTGGTACATATACCTAAATTAAATTATGTAATAAGGAAGAGAAATGTGTGCAAAAAAATATATAAATTTAAACATGTTAAGGGAAAGATGGTAAAACAAAATTACAGGCATGCATGATAGCAAAAAAAAAAAAAACAATGAGATACCGTGCAGTATTCAACACCATCAGCTAATCAGTAATAATGTATCTAGATAGCTGTTGCAGAAAAGTGAATAGTGGCAAGTCATTGAGAACGGCCTAAAATAGTTACCTCAACGACAGAAGCAGCTGTACAACCTAGAGACAACTAAACATAAAAATGTAGAATTTAGGGTAAAGTTTTAAACCATATACAATATATTTAAGCTATATTCTAATTAATGCTTTTAGTCTTCAAACATAAAAATAACTTATGCACAATTACAGTTTAGTTAAAGAAAATGCAGCCCTAATATGTATGTGCAAAGTAAGGAATTCTCTGTAGTTATTTTGTGAATCTGAGCTTGTTTGGGGTGGATCAACTTTGTCTGAGTTGAAGAGGGCAGGATTAGCAGCAGTGTGTCATCTTTTACAACTATTACTTAACATTTCTCAGGTAAACCATAAACTTAAGGTCTTTACTTAAAGATGTCAATCACTTTCACTTAGATGTATTTTGTGGTGAGGTTAGTAAATGTGGTCAAAGAGTAATTATCACTGAAAATATGATTTGTTTTTGTGGATATAAATTATATTTATTTTGCCAATTTTAGGTTATATTTGGAAGATTCTTCCATTGTTCAATTCCCATCCGCTGTAGCAGCACTAAGTTAGATTCTGTGATGGTGACCTGGAGGAACTTCTAAATAATTTGTAAAGCTATCATTTTTACCCATATTTAGGGAGAGTGATCTAGGATGTGACTGCCGTTCTTTTTTCCTCTGTCTAATATTTCCACCATTCATGGATAACTGGGCTTTTACATGGGGTATGGCTTATTTCTTGAATTAAAAAACACTTGTGTGTAAGATTGTAGGTGATGGTAAACTGTCAGCCATGGCATTGTCTAGCATTACTTTATCGGTTTAGCGTAGCCTATTATAAATTACACTTTCTTTCACAATGTCATTTTTTGGATGGGGAGGGAGCAGTGGATTTTTGCTTTTGATGTGAGCGACGGGGCAGGAAATTTTATGTGACCTGTTTTTGTGAAAGGCCGTTGTATCTATTTGATTTTCTGTTTCCTTTTCGTGTTCACTACTTTACACATCATCACATGCAGATTCTGAAAATAGGTTGTCTCATGTCATCCAACTTTGTGAGGCTACGTCACTAGAATATGGAAAGACAGACTGCTTTGCCATATGGACCTGTAACAAAAAGTCTTCCCCCCATTACATATATTTAAGTGTAGACAAGTTTTGGACAAGGAAAAAGACGCATCAACATTACTTATTTTGTTTCATAAAATAATACAATATATTTATCGATCTGGGGTTGTCTCAGCACAATTGTCAGTTTCGGCCCGGACCTGATTTAGTAATATCGCTTGGTGGTAAATTTTCATCCTGATTTAACCATCTTTCAGTATAGGATGTGAGTCAATGCTCATACTCATCATTCCTCTGAGGATGACGAACACATCACAATACCACTATCTCATTATACTCATCTTCAAACTGCTGTAAGTCGTTACCTGGGCTTAATTGTAGTTTCAGATGTACTTTTTTTCACCATTGCTAAGATTTGACCTATTGTTCTGACTTCTCCATGTCTGCAACTGTAGGCCTAAATAAGGTTCTAAACCTGGGTACACACTGCAGGAGATTTCTCCCAATCTTTAACAGTTTTACCAATGACAGAAAAAAAGTCCCGATCAGCATGCTGATCATGTGTACACACTATACTCATCTTACATGATTTACCTTCAGAACTGTGCTAACTATCTTCTGCACACTCCATAGAGATGTATGGACACTGCCGGTCCTGAGTACACTGCAAAGTTGGAACGACAGTTTTAGTCCAGTTTAAAAATCAAATGAAACAATACGATGAGCTTTAGAATGATAATCGTTCATCGCTGCAGCGCACACGCTCATGCGATAATGGGCGGAACTGTAATTGTAATTAACGCACTACACAGTTTTCATCCAATAATCGGCTAAATCAGCCGACATACGACCGCTCGTTCAAAAGTCGGGTCAGTGTGTGCAGTGACCTGATGGTCAAAGGTCTGCCCAAATGGACGATTGTCGCCTCATTTGGTTGGTCGTACCGTTTAATATTTTCGTTCCAATCTCGTTTCCGCTGTGCAGTGTGTATAAACTTCCGATCCACAACAGTGAGTATGAAATTACAGTCATTGCTCACGACAACATGGCTGTAAAAAGTCGCTAAAGGGACGTCCGATCTTCCCTTTATCGTCCTAAACATGGCTAGTGTGTATGCAGTCCATGGACTGAGCGATCGGAACATCGATCACATGTAAAATCGCTCGGCATAAAAAGTAGGTTGAAATTTTGAAATATCTGTAGTGTGTACCCAGCTTTAGTCACAATATGATAAAGGGGATGAATGAGATTCACAGGTTTCATTATCATCTAAACCGCCAACATGGGCCACCCAGTCTTTACCAAGCTAATGATGATTTTGAGACACTGTAAGCTTGTAAACCTTTTCTTAACTAATCTGATTCTTCTACTCTTCTGGTGGCTTACATTTTAGAACATGTTAAGCTGGGTACACACTGAAGAATTGTTCAGACCGATGTGCTATCTCAAACGATTGTACCTATGACTGAAGGTCCGATCAGTCTGACGATTCATCCATACACACTGACACGATTTACCTTCAGATCTGTGCTCTTCATCTGGTCCTTTGTCTGGTCCTCTAGTCCGGAGAATGACAGCACAATATTCATTCATTCACTAATGTCACAATGTCACACTGATTAAAACCACCTTGTTATAGCTATCCATGTGTCCTAACGAATTCCGTTAGTTTCTGTGACTCTGAAACTAAATATTCTGTCTCAGAACAAACAAATGAATTATTCCTTCTACAGCACTCTCTACATTTATTCACTAGGACATTCATCACTAACATCGGCTGAAAAGAGCCCGACTCTGTAAACTCTATGGAGATCGTCAGCATGAGTGCATACACACTGCATGATCGTTAGGTGATTGATCGTAAAAAATTGAACGGTACGACCAACCAAATGATGCGATAATTGTCTATTTGGGCAGACTTTCGACCATCGTGTCACTACACACACTGACCCAACTTTCGAACGAGCGGTCGTATGTCGGCTGGTTGAGCCAATTATTGGACAAAAACCCTGTAGAGTGTACCCAGCTTAAGTTAACAATGCTTTTTGACATTGGGTATTTAGATAATTATCTGTAAAAAATATAAATACAAAGGTTGAAAGACCCTGAGCACCTAATACCACCAACCTCTAGCAACCAGAAGAGGACAGCATGCAAATCACTGTATCTATTGCAATCTACTATCAGTCAATTTATTGTTCTTGCTTAATAAAGATACAACTTCACATTATTTGATTACACGTGTACCCATGCAGGGGGCGCACGCAGGATTTTTAAATATACAGAGAGAGGTGCTGCGCATGCGCAGCAGCTCCATTTTGGCGGCACTGTATTGTACAGCAGCAGCCATGGAGCTGTCAAAGAAGCGTCCATGGCGGTGCTGTATTGTACTACAATACAGCACTGCTGCGGACGCTTCTTTGACAGCAGCACTGTGCTGTACAGTACAGTGCTGCTATGTAGGGGCACTGTTTAGCCCCCATTCTTCGTGGAGGGGAGGGGTTTCTGGAGAACCAGAAACCCCCCCTGCGTGCGCCCCTGATATATATTTCTGTGGGTGTTTATTCATAGCACACTAGTTACATATTCACAGCTACAGTGCACTTATATGAATATGCCAAATTAGTAGCACATGGCAGCATGATGGCACAGTGGTTAACATTGCTGTCTCATACAGTAGGGGTAATGGGTTTGATTCCATTATATTCTGGTAGGTCAATTAGCTTGTGAAAAAAATGGACCCTAGTGCTTGTGGTTGGCTAGGGAATTTAGACTGTAAGCTCAGTGGAACAAGGACTAATGTAAATGATTCAATACTCAAATATACAAGCAAATATTTAAGTAGATGCCTAATCTTTCCTAAAAGCATGTAAAGTGTGTTAGTACACACATGTATGTTATGCGTGTCTTTAGAGAGAGATGGGTGATACGGCTGCAATGTATACCATGTATGTTATTTTATTATCAAATTAAACTAAAAAAAAAACGGCAGCTTTTGAAAACAAGTTGCAATGTCAAAATACTGCTAATTTTTGTTTACGTTTATCTAATTGCCATAATTCCCAATGATGATTATAATTACTTACAGATGTTCAAGGGCTGCACCAAATTAGCTGATACCTCGAATGTCTTTCTTTCTGTTCCAGCTAATATACGTTACACAGCAATGTAGGACTCTTTAATTAAAATGTGTCTATTGTCTCTGAATTACGCGACATACTGGTGGTGCACTGCACAGCGCCTTGAGGCTTATGACCAATTAATAACCTATTTTAAGCCACTTCCTTGCAGTACCATGATATGTAGCAAAATTGGACAACAGAACAATAATTTGTCTTCAATTTGGAAAATAGAGCAGGGGACAATAAGGTCACATATCTATTCAAAAAGACAGCTGTAGCCTACGAGATTTTTGTTTAATAATAATAGCCTGGTTATAGCATACACACCATGGCTAAATGTGAAAAGGCCTTTTCTGATAAGCTAAAGAGATTATGAGAAATCAGGCAGATTCTGAAAGAGAATGGTGTGTAAATGAGAGGTTTTATCAAACTGAATCTGGCAGCTCCATTTTTGTTATGGGGAAAATATCTGTATTATTTACTAAGGAGATTAAGACTGAATTGGAAGAGAGGCTGGTTGTTGTGTGGAGATAGAGATAAGATAAGAGAACTTTACCTTCCCAGCACAAGGCCAAATGCAAGACACACAGGGATGTTATCAGACACAGAACCCTGGCTGCCACATTAAAGGAGCTGTTTCATTCACACAGTTCATTATTTGTAAGTAAAATGCCTTTGCTTTCACGGTTATATCCAGAGCATACAAATCAACAGATGAGATGGTATTAAATTTTAGAGACCAAGCAGCATTTTGCCTCCTTTATATTTAGGTTTAAATGTTGCATTAATTATATCTCCCTTTTTTTATTGTCTGAAGCTGCAGCTGTTATCACTGTAGTCAGTCTCCCTCAGTCTCCATGTATCATTTATAAGCCCAGAGTGTTATCTGTAGCCTTGTTAGCCTAAGCTCAGTAACTGGGGAATGAATGGAGAAACACAACAGAAGAGTCAGACCTAGCCATTGTGCATGGCTCTTGTAGAGACACAGCGAGCTTGTAATTTGCTAAGCGCACGCAATAAGCTCGCAAAAGTCAGCAGTTTTGCACCACTGCTCTGTAACGCTTCACGGGGCACATCTCCACTCCGCTCTTAGGATTAGGAGTCACAAACTAAAATTGGACCCTCTTTCAACCAATTCAAACTTTATTTTTTCATAAATTTCTGCTCATGAAAGAAGGGGGAACATCAGAACAATCATTAGAACAGATAGTAATTTTGTGTGTGTATGTGATGTTTTATTACATTGCTCGGAGTGCAACATCTAATTTTTGCACGAATCTGCAAAAGGAAACATAAACCAATACACATACTCCGATATGACAGCTCCCCTGCAAATGTGACCATCTTACTCTATAAACCCATGATCCCCGGCTGAAATCTAGGTGTACTTGCACAAACTGAGGGTGCACTGTGGGTCTGAAGGTGTTTTCCACAATGGAGATGACCTCCATTGATTCCAAACATTGGAGTCCAGGACACTACACTATTAAAATGTACAAAACACTAAAATATTTATTCATGATAATGTTGCTACAGTACTGCTATGAGCAATACTAAAGAGTACCGCATATGATGTAACTTTAATAATCTTTATTAATGATGACAACACAGAGCTGAATACTCATAAAGCAGTTTCAATGTGTAATCAAATGCATGGTTAATTAACCTGGGTATATATCATACTTGCCTACTTTCAGGCAGTGCAGTCCGGGAGGGGACGGGGCACGGCCATTTTGACTCTACCCCCGCGTTTCAGCTGTCGTTTTGTCACGGTGTGTGGCCAAAATGACGCAATTCATCACAAATCTCGTTATTTTGGCCAGGGAATTGCGGGATGCGGGAGACTTGCCTGCTCTCCCGGGAGTCCGGGAGACCGACCCAAACTTCGTGAGTCTCCCGGACATTGCGGGAGAGTTGGCAAGTATGGTATGTACTTTGCATAATTTTCATGAGCATCCTTATATAATTGTGTTGATCAAATCTTTAAACATTGTGACCATTTAAGCAAAATTATTTGCTCCCTATATCTTAGAGCCCAATTGGGAAGTTTCAGGACTGTGAACTCGGAAATGGTGACATCTCCGTCTGACCTTAGCAGATGAGAGGTGAGGACAGCATCCTCTGCTCCCCACACTCCGAGTGTGGCGCTGATTATCCAATAGGCTGTCTTGGTTGCAGCATAGCGTGCAAGGCTTTTTTGGGGGGTTTTGCTAAATTTTTGGAAGTGCAAAATTCTGACAGGGGGTGGTATAAACTGAATTTCATTTTAAAATATTAATAGTTGTTCTCCAAAGTTAAAAGAAAACATGAAAGAAATATGTAGTAAGGTTGGCTGTGACATCATAGCCAAGTGCCACACTCTCAGCAGCAGCACGTATCTTCATACCAGCCTGTAGGGACTGGATACATCACCTAAGTGTATCTAGAGATGCAGGTCCTGAGTCACTGAGGAGTGTATCCTGCGAATGCACAAAATACACAGCACATGCTCAGAACCGGCTGGTACACAACAGAACGCAGCCACGTCCTAGTCACCTCAGAGCGCAAAGACACCAACCACAGCCTATGATACAGGGGAGTGAGCGGGGTGGGGAATGGGCAGATTCAGGCAGGTAATGTACAGTGAGGGCGTTACCGTACAGCCACGTCCAAGTCACACTCAGGCGCACACAGAAGAATGCTGGTTTTCTGCCGTATCTCTTCCTCTAACTGGGGGGGTTAGTTTAAGTTGCGAATACTAGTGCTGACGGCTGGATATGTATCGGAAAACATGTGTTGTTATCAGGAGCAACTGTAAAAATGTATATTAAGTACACAGTAGACATTAAGGACGCCTAATAAATGTTTTTCAAAGGGAAACATATATATATATATATATATATATATATATATATATACACACACATATATATATATATATATATATATATATATATATATACATGTTTATAAGACTTTTTTTACAGTTTCCATGTATAATCACAAATTACTATAATATTGACAGGTAAGATTTATTGTTTAATATCTTTATTTCTGTGTGTTCTTTTGAGATATGACATTCCACTTAGGTATTGTACGTCGTATTGTTATGTTCGTATTGTTGCTGCCAATAAGTATTGTCCAATGCGATTAATGTGGCCCCAACGCACAAAGAGATGTAATAGCAAAAGATAGCAGGATTACAGCAAACCATGATGATGCATAAAAGATATAACATAATTCAGAAAAGTATAAACCAAATACATTACGCAAGCGACCCCTGGGCCCAGAGTCAGTCTTGAAGTCTGCAGTCAAAGAAGATGGTTTAATACTGGCCCAGGACCTGCTTATATACAGTTTGAGTTACCAAAAACAGTGATGATGTCATGAATATACACAGATAACACTAAGAGAGGTCTTCATTGGTCCAGGGTTTATGGTGTTCCAGTAGACTGCTGGTCATAGGTCAGTTCATTTGATCTTCTCCCAAAGGAGGGGGCAACTTACTCCACCTGTTGTATATGTGTCTTCCCATCGAAAAACCAGTTTAAACTGACCCATAAACAAAGTACTTTTAAATAGTAATCTCATACCATTCATAACGTGTGATCGCAATATGCGATAACTTCCCTATTGACACCGGATTTTAGCTAGTAAAATATAGATTAATATGAGACCAAACTCCACACATTTCAGTGGACCTGAACCATAATTACCTTTACTGTAGTATTATCTATGTATAAATAATCTCTAATACATTTACTAATAAATGATTGTGGTTTGGAACATTAGTAAATGTGTACTATTTATAAAATGTATGTGTGAATGTAAGTGTGTGTTGTTCAGCCGTGCGATTGCGTTATTAGCCCTGTTATGACGTAGCGTACTAATTGCAATCGCACGGTATAACAATATTAATCAATTTAGCCTACTTCATCCAATTATTTGACTTCCACGGTATCCTGCAGAGCCTGGGCTAGTAGAGCAGATTAACCCTACATCCGTCGTCATCACCACACGTATCTTTAGATCCGTTCCTTGTGGACTACAGGAGTACGCAGAGCCGATTTATGTGCGGTTTAACACAAATACACAATGCGCTCAGTATGGTTACCTCAATGACTCAGGCTCACATTGTCTAACTAAGACATACTATATCTCCAGTGATCTTGGTCAATTTACAAGTACACTCCCTTACTGTTCTAAATTTGCTTGTTCACATGCCTGACCTACCTCTCCAGTTTGAAGGGGCAGTGAGTACATAAGTTACGGTACACCCGAAATACGGGCGCATACTTTTGCTCATGCACAGTACAGAAAAACCCCACAAATGGACTTATATCCATCAACCACATCTGGGAGCAAATGTATCAAGCTGAGAGATTCCGGCGGGTTTGAAAAGTGGAGATGTTGCCTATACTAGCCAATCAGATTCTAGTTATCATTTACTTAGTACATTTTACAAAATGAAAGCTAGAATCTGATTGGTTGCTATAGGCAACATCTCCAGTTTTCAAAACCCGCCGGAATCTCTCAGCTTGATACATTTACCCCCTGATGTTCATGCATTCCAAACATGATACATTATATCACTACATAATGATACTCTATTCATGATCATTTGCTTCTTGAGTCAAAGGATAGTCTGTGCATACAGCCATTATAAGAAAAATTATGTAAATAAATTCTGGCGCTACCATAAGAGATAACAAGAATATGTGTGAGAATAATTCACTATAAGAACAGTGTGCTTATATACATAGGGATAATTGCAGGGTCTATATGAACAACAAGGAGCCATCTGTATATGGAAATAGGATTTATAAGAATGACATTTTCTATTAACAAAAAATCCTTATCAGTATACAGTAATATAAGTCGAAAAATATATCTCTTGCCAATTATAGTGATAATGAATCTTTAATAGTAATTGCAAAACAGTGAACTGAAGCTAATGTATATACAAAAAAGATGTTGAACATCTAGTACATAAACATCAATACTGATCATATACCTCTTTAAAACACAATTATGCAGATGTGAGTTCCCGCTTGGGAAGCAGCTGATGTAAACAAATGATGACATACACCCGGTAGTTAGTCTATTGCAAATAGCTTTCCGTATAATAAAGTTAGGTCAAACTCAGAATATAGCGCCTCGCAGCGCAGTAAAGTGTCACAACCAAGTTTACCATTATAAGAAAAAAGCATATAGATCATGGAAGCAGCTTGTCCCGTTGTGGCGATACTAGCTATATAAATAATACACTAGTATAAATTTTATGCATAAAGACAGACAAGGGAAACGAATGCTAAGATACTGGTAAATCATCACAGAGTCCTTTTTAATCCATGGTAGCGAAAAGTCCTTTGCAGTCTCACTCAGAACTGGGTGAACCTCTCTCTGCCCTGCCAGCTTGCAGCAGTACAGCTAAGAAGTCTGCCCACTTTTGGCTGGCACACCCTGACAAGTTAAACCTATTCCAGAGGCTACAGGCAGATCATTGAGCAGTGTGCCCAGTGAAAAAGTGGGTAATGGTGAACTTGACTTTTACTAAAGTTGTCAGTGTACCTCATTCATCGCAGCCTATCTTCTCCAACTAGGGGGCATATTTAACAAATCACGGTAGTGCACTATTGTGCCCTTACTGTGGAATTAAAGTCCCGATGTGCCCTCCGCAAATTTATTAAAGGTGCATCGCAGCAGATATCTGCTGCTTTGCACTCCTGATCGTTTTTGCGAGCAGTCACCATTCAACAGAATGGTGACTGCTCCTGGCCGCAATCTAACAAGTCCCGAAAAATGTTTTTTTCCGGGAACTTGTCTTGATAATGTACGCCAGCTGAAGCTGGCGTACATCATCTGAATTGAAGAAATCCACTTGTCACGGGCACTAGGAGTCTTTACCCAGGGATCACCAGGTGATAGGCTTACCAGAGCAGTATAGGTGGTAATATGGTACTCTGGTAGCAGGGTGATCACGGAACAGGAAATAGCAGATGATGAGATGCTCAGGAAAGTCTATGACTAGCAGCACTGGCAATATGGAGGTAGTAATACACGAGGAACTGTATGGACAAAGAACACATGAAGGTAGTCAGTGGTCTGCGGTAGCAAGTTGTACCACTGCTATAGTGAGGAGGAATGTCCAACAGAAACGAGGGGGTGATGAGGGTCAGCGGTCTGCGGATAGCAAGTTGTACCGCTGTCTGAGTGAAGGAATAGAATCCAAGTGGAGGTATCCGGGGAGTCAGTGGTCTGCGTTGGCAAGTTGTACCACTGCTATGTGAGAGGATACTGGAACAGGTGAAACTGGAAACAGGGGTCAGTGGTCTGCCATTAGCAAGTTGTACCACTGAATATATATGTGAGGAGGTGCACGAGGAGAGACTGCAACACAAGATATACACGGGCACCTTGACTTTGATCCACAGTAATATGCACAATATAAATGTATATATGACTGAACCACACTGCCAAAATAGAAAGTCTCTAGAAGGAATCCAGCACGAGATAACACAGTCAATGATGGCAATAGACTCAGCGGATAGCACACTCCAGAGGAGAACCAACACAGTCCAGCAAGGTATGCAATACACAGCACAGTCAATGGGAAGTATGCATACCGTGGTTCAGGAGAAGGCAGTCAGACAGGAGTGCAGAGATACCTGAACGGCAGGAGGCCGGCAGGATGCAAAGTCCCTGGATGGGTGAAGCGGTGGTCTAGCAGGTGCAGCGCACAGGTAGGTAGACCAGCAGGGAACACAGGAAGGCGTGGAGAGCGGATCAGCAGTAGATGGATGAGTAGCGCTGAGGAGTAACAGCAGCGGGTCTCTGCGGGAACACGGAGGTAGCCAATAGCAACCAGCAGGTGCAGTAACGATGGGACACGGGAGCAGAGTTGAACTGGAACTGTTGATCACGGAGAGTAGCGGGTAGCAATAGTGGCAGCAGACTCAAGGAAACACGGGAGAGTTGACAAGGACTGAAGACTGAAGCGCACAGAGGCAGCGGATAGGAATCAGCCAAACAGTCACGATGAAACACAGACGGGTTGCAGGTTGAAGACTGTAGTGCACGGAGGCAGCGGATAGGAATCAGCTAACAGTCACGATGATGAAACACAGACGAGTTGCAGGTTGAAGACTGTAGTGCACGGAGGCAGCGGATAGGAATCAGCTAGCAGTCACGATGATGAAACACAGACGAGTTGCAGGTTGAAGCCTGTAGTGCACGGAGGCAGCGGATAGGAATCAGCTGGCAGTCACAATCATGAACAGGTGAGTGGATGTGAATGAAAGACTGTAGTGCACGGAGGCAGCGGATAGGCATCAGCTAACAGTCCCAATGATACATGGTAGAGTTGAAGTGGTTAGAAGACTGTAGTGCACGGAGGCAGCGGATAGGAATCAGCTCACAGTCACGATGATACAGTAGATGGTAGAAGTGGTATGGGAACCACAGTAGTAGAAGTGGTTTGGAAACCACAGAGGTAGAAGTGGTTTGGAAACCACAGGGATCAGCTGGGCTGAATAAACGAGGAAACACAGGAACACCTTCAGAGACTCATGGGGAATGAGACTCCAAGATCAGGCCACGTGGTGTTGACCACAGGTGCTTAATATAGGGAGGTTGCCTGATCTGCCAATTAAGTTAAAGGAACATACACTGAAGGTTTAGAAAGGGCTGCGCATGCGCAGTCCCTCAGGATGGAGGACGGCCACGGTTCCTAAATGTCCGGGAAGAAGCACTCACAGTCCGGTGAGTGACAGTACCCCCCCTTTTAAAGGTGGGCACAGAACGCCTGGAACCGGGCTTGTCCGGATTTTTGGAATAAAACTTCTTCAGAAGGGCAGGAGCATTAAGATCTTCAGCTTTGATCCATGAACGCTCCTCAGGACCAAAGCCCTTCCAATGAACGAGGAAACGGAGGACTCCTCGCGAAATTTTTGCATCCAATACCTCAGTAATCTCGAAATCCTCCTCCTGATGAACTTGAACTGGCTGCGGTGCTGAGGGAGGAGCCGAGAAACGGTTGATAATGAGAGGTTTGAGCAAGGACACATGGAAGGCATTGGAAATCCGAAGATTCTTAGGAAGAAGAAGTTTAACACATACTGGATTGATAACTTGAATGATCCTATATGGACCAATAAAACGAGGGGCGAATTTCATAGATGGAACATTCAAACGAATATTTTTGGTAGATAACCAGACACGATCTCCAATTTTTAGTGGTGGAATAGCCCGCCTCTTCTTATCTGCGAAAGACTTATATTTGTTAGATGTCTTCTTTAAACAGGTTTTGACCTGAGACCAGATATTTTTGAAGGTCTGACAAGCAGTCTCCACAGCAGGAACTTGGGTGGGCGGGAGGGCAGGAAATTCCGGAAAAGACGGATGGTGACCGTAGACCACAAAGAATGGAGTTTTGGATGATGACTCATGGTACATGTTGTTATGGGCGAATTCAGCCCAAGGGAGCAATTCTACCCAGTTGTCTTGGTTGGCTGAAGAGAACATCCTAATAAAAGTCTCAAGATCTTGATTGACTCGTTCCGTTTGTCCGTTAGATTGCGGATGGTAAGACGATGAGAGTGCTAATCGTATGCCCAAGGTTTTACAAAGGGCCCGCCAGAATCTGGAAACGAATTGTACTCCTCTATCTGACACAATCTCAGACGGACATCCATGGATGCGGAAGATTTCTTTAATGAAATGTTCAGCCAGAGTAGACGAGGAAGGTAAACCGGACAGAGGGACGAAATGGGCCATCTTCGAAAATCTGTCTACCACTACCCAAATAGTATTGTGATTCTTACTTGGTGGTAAATCAGTAACGAAATCCATACTAATATGGGTCCAAGGCTTGGACGGAATGAGTAGTGGTCGCAGCAACCCTGCTGGAGTTCTGCGGGAGGATTTGAACTGAGAACATAAATCACAGGAAGCAATAAACTCTTTGACGTCTCTCCTCATTGAAGGCCACCAGTAACTACGAGAGAGAATCTCAAAGGTCTTGTGTTCACCGGCGTGTCCAGAAAAACGAGAGGCATGGAACCACGAAAGGATTTTCCTCCTCAGAGTAGGAGGCACGAGGGTCTTCCCAAATGGTAGCATTTTGGTGGATGAAGCAGCCAGAGAAATACATTTGGGGTCTAGAATAGCATGGTTGGGAACCTCTTCTACATCAGAGGACGTCACAAAAGCTCGAGATAGAGCGTCAGCTTTCTTGTTCTTAGCGGCTGGTTTGAAGGTTATAATTAATTCAAAACGGGAAAAGAAAAGAGACCATCTTGCTTGACGAGGGTTCAAGCATTGAGCAGATTGCAAATATGACAAGTTCTTATGATCCGTGAAGATCGTCACCGGATGGCGAGCTCCTTCCAACAAGTATCTCCATTCCTCTAATGCAGCTTTGATGGCCAGCAACTCCTTGTCCCCGATAGTATAATTTTTCTCTGCGGGCAGAAGACCCCGAGAGTAGAAGGCACAAGGATGTAATTTTTGTTGCTCCGAGCGTTGGGAGAGAATAGCTCCTAAGCCCACATTAGAGGCATCTACTTCTAGGAAGAAGGGGAGTGTCACATCAGGCTGTCGCAGAATGGGAGCAGACGAGAAGGACTCTTTGAGAATTTGAAAGGCTTGGAGAGCCTCAGATGACCATTGCTTAGTATTAGCCCCTTTCCGAGTTAGGGCCACAATGGGAGATGCAATGGATGAAAAGTCTTGAATGAAGCGTCTATAGTAATTGGCAAAACCTAAAAAACGCTGGATGGCACGAAGAGTAGTTGGCTGAGGCCAATGTAGTACAGCATTTACTTTGTCTAGATCCATCTTCAGGCCAACTCCGGAAACTATATACCCCAAGAATGGAATCTGGGGTAACTCGAATGAACATTTTTCCAATTTACAGAACAATGAGTTTTTCCGTAGTCTGGAGAGGACCTCTGCCACATGTTGGTGATGAGAAGGCAGGTCCTGTGAGAAGATCAATATGTCGTCCAGGTAGACAACGACACATACATATAATAAGTCCCGAAAGATCTCATTGATGAAACCCTGGAAAACCGCGGGGGCATTACACAGCCCGAAGGGCATTACTAAATATTCGTAATGCCCATCTCTGGTGTTAAACGCGGTCTTCCATTCGTCACCGGAACGGATTCTAATTAAATTGTAGGCACCACGAAGATCCAACTTAGTAAATATCCGAGCTCCCTTGATGCGATCAAATAGCTCAGTGATCAGCGGAATGGGATACCGATTCTTGATAGTAATGGCGTTGAGTCCACGAAAATCTATACAAGGGCGTAATGATCCATCCTTCTTTTTGACGAAGAAGAACCCAGCTCCAGCGGGAGAGGTGGAAGGTCGAATGAACCCACGCTGGAGATTCTCCTGTATGTACTCAGATGTAGCTTGAGTTTCAGGTAACGAGAGAGGATAGACCCGACCCCTGGGAGGAGTCTTGCCAGGTAGAAGGTCGATCGGACAATCCCAAGAACGATGAGGAGGAAGACGTTCAGACTGAGCTTTATCAAACACATCGGCAAATGAAGCATACTGAGGAGGGAGTCCCGGGGAGGAAGATGAGATGGAAGATTGCTGTACTTTAAGAGGAATAACTTGAGAGAGACAACGATGGTGACATTCAGACCCCCAAGACGTAACTTGAGGGGTGCGCCAGTCAATCTGGGGAGAGTGACACTGAAGCCATGGAAGGCCTAAGACAATCGGACTTGTCGTAACTGGAAGAATTAAAAACGAAATTTCTTCATGGTGTAGTACACCAATCTGAAGGGTTACTGGAGACGTACTCTGGGTGATGAGACCATTGATGAGGCGTGATCCATCTATAGCCGTCACAGTAATGGGTGTTTTTAAAGTGATCACTGGTAGGGACCATTGATTCACTAGTGATTTAGAAATGAAATTTCCTGCTGCTCCGGAATCAATCAATGCCTGTGACTCAAAGGATTTGGTAGCAAAGGAAATCGTAACATCAAAAGCGCAGACTTTAGATTTCATAGACAATGGAGAGGACTCCAGGGACCCTAACTTCACCTCTCCAGAACTAGTTAGGGCCTGGCATTTCCCGATCTCTTAGGGCAAGAGCTGAGCATATGGGTGGAATCAGCACAATAGATACAGAGTCTATTCTTTACTCTTCGTTTCCTCTCCTCTGAAGATAATTTGGAACGTCCTATCTCCATGGGAATCACAGAGGATGGAGCTGGACGAAATTGAGGATTTAAACGAAGAGGTGCTTTGACAGCCGTTGTTTTCTCAGACTCTCTTTCACGAAATCTCATATCTACACGATGGCAAAGAGAGATCAAATCTTCTAGTGACGAAGGAAGCTCTTGGGTAGTCAGTGCATCTTTAATTTTATCGGAGAGCCCCCGCCAGAAGGCGGCAACTAATGCTTCAGTGTTCCACTGAAGTTCAGAGGCTAAGATCCTAAATTGAATGACATACTGTCCTACTGTATGGGAGCCTTGTCGCAAACGAAGGATGCTGGAAGCAGCGGAGGTCACACGACCTGGTTCATCGAACACACTTCGGAACGTGGAAATGAATTTGGCACTATCTTGTAGAATTGGATCGTTTCTTTCCCACAGAGGGGAGGCCCAAGCCAGGGCTTGTCCAGAAAACAAAGAGATAAGATAGGCCACTCTGGAACGATGGGTAGAAAAATTTTGAGGTTGGAGTTCAAAATGGACTGAACATTGGTTAAGGAAACCTCTACAAGTTTTGGGATCCCCGTCGTATTTTGACGGAGTAGGCAGGTGAAGCGTAGGAGCTGTAGACACCTGGGATGGCACTGGGGAAACGGAGGAAAGCACAGGAGCTTCAATATTAGCTGTAACAGTCTGTCCAGATGTTCCTTGGGAGGTTAACGATTGGTAACATTGAAGTAACAGCTGTTGGCGAGCATCCTGTTGCTCCACACGGCTGACCAGATGCTGCAGCATCTCTTTAGCGGTAGGTTCCGTATCTGGGTCTGTCATGGCCTGATCTTACTGTCACGGGCACTAGGAGTCTTTACCCAGGGATCACCAGGTGATAGGCTTACCAGAGCAGTATAGGTGGTAATATGGTACTCTGGTAGCAGGGTGATCACGGAACAGGAAATAGCAGATGATGAGATGCTCAGGAAAGTCTATGACTAGCAGCACTGGCAATATGGAGGTAGTAATACACGAGGAACTGTATGGACAAAGAACACATGAAGGTAGTCAGTGGTCTGCGGTAGCAAGTTGTACCACTGCTATAGTGAGGAGGAATGTCCAACAGAAACGAGGGGGTGATGAGGGTCAGCGGTCTGCGGATAGCAAGTTGTACCGCTGTCTGAGTGAAGGAATAGAATCCAAGTGGAGGTATCCGGGGAGTCAGTGGTCTGCGTTGGCAAGTTGTACCACTGCTATGTGAGAGGATACTGGAACAGGTGAAACTGGAAACAGGGGTCAGTGGTCTGCCATTAGCAAGTTGTACCACTGAATATATATGTGAGGAGGTGCACGAGGAGAGACTGCAACACAAGATATACACGGGCACCTTGAGTTTGATCCACAGTAATATGCACAATATAAATGTATATATGACTGAACCACACTGCCAAAATAGAAAGTCTCTAGAAGGAATCCAGCACGAGATAACACAGTCAATGATGGCAATAGACTCAGCGGATAGCACACTCCAGAGGAGAACCAACACAGTCCAGCAAGGTATGCAATACACAGCACAGTCAATGGGAAGTATGCATACCGTGGTTCAGGAGAAGGCAGTCAGACAGGAGTGCAGAGATACCTGAACGGCAGGAGGCCGGCAGGATGCAAAGTCCCTGGATGGGTGTAGCGGTGGTCTAGCAGGTGCAGCGCACAGGTAGGTAGACCAGCAGGAAACACAGGAAGGCGTGGAGAGCGGATCAGCAGTAGATGGATGAGTAGCGCTGAGGAGTAACAGCAGCGGGTCTCTGCGGGAACACGGAGGTAGCCAATAGCAACCAGCAGGTGCAGTAACGATGGGACACGGGAGCAGAGTTGAACTGGAACTGTTGATCACGGAGAGTAGCGGGTAGCAATAGTGGCAGCAGACTCAAGGAAACACGGGAGAGTTGACAAGGACTGAAGACTGAAGCGCACAGAGGCAGCGGATAGGAATCAGCCAAACAGTCACGATGAAACACAGACGGGTTGCAGGTTGAAGACTGTAGTGCACGGAGGCAGCGGATAGGAATCAGCTAGCAGTCACGATGATGAAACACAGACGAGTTGCAGGTTGAAGACTGTAGTGCACGGAGGCAGCGGATAGGAATCAGCTAGCAGTCACGATGATGAAACACAGACGAGTTGCAGGTTGAAGCCTGTAGTGCACGGAGGCAGCGGATAGGAATCAGCTGGCAGTCACAATCATGAACAGGTGAGTGGATGTGAATGAAAGACTGTAGTGCACGGAGGCAGCGGATAGGCATCAGCTAACAGTCCCAATGATACATGGTAGAGTTGAAGTGGTTAGAAGACTGTAGTGCACGGAGGCAGCGGATAGGAATCAGCTCACAGTCACGATGATACAGTAGATGGTAGAAGTGGTATGGGAACCACAGTAGTAGAAGTGGTTTGGAAACCACAGAGGTAGAAGTGGTTTGGAAACCACAGGGATCAGCTGGGCTGAATAAACGAGGAAACACAGGAACACCTTCAGAGACTCATGGGGAATGAGACTCCAAGATCAGGCCACGTGGTGTTGACCACAGGTGCTTAATATAGGGAGGTTGCCTGATCTGCCAATTAAGTTAAAGGAACATACACTGAAGGTTTAGAAAGGGCTGCGCATGCGCAGTCCCTCAGGATGGAGGACGGCCACGGTTCCTAAATGTCCGGGAAGAAGCACTCACAGTCCGGTGAGTGACAGTACCCCCCCTTTTAAAGGTGGGCACAGAACGCCTGGAACCGGGCTTGTCCGGATTTTTGGAATAAAACTTCTTCAGAAGGGCAGGAGCATTAAGATCTTCAGCTTTGATCCATGAACGCTCCTCAGGACCAAAGCCCTTCCAATGAACGAGGAAACGGAGGACTCCTCGCGAAATTTTTGCATCCAATACCTCAGTAATCTCGAAATCCTCCTCCTGATGAACTTGAACTGGCTGCGGTGCTGAGGGAGGAGCCGAGAAACGGTTGATAATGAGAGGTTTGAGCAAGGACACATGGAAGGCATTGGAAATCCGAAGATTCTTAGGAAGAAGAAGTTTAACACATACTGGATTGATAACTTGAATGATCCTATATGGACCAATAAAACGAGGGGCGAATTTCATAGATGGAACATTCAAACGAATATTTTTGGTAGATAACCAGACACGATCTCCAATTTTTAGTGGTGGAATAGCCCGCCTCTTCTTATCTGCGAAAGACTTATATTTGTTAGATGTCTTCTTTAAACAGGTTTTGACCTGAGACCAGATATTTTTGAAGGTCTGACAAGCAGTCTCCACAGCAGGAACTTGGGTGGGCGGGAGGGCAGGAAATTCCGGAAAAGACGGATGGTGACCGTAGACCACAAAGAATGGAGTTTTGGATGATGACTCATGGTACATGTTGTTATGGGCGAATTCAGCCCAAGGGAGCAATTCTACCCAGTTGTCTTGGTTGGCTGAAGAGAACATCCTAATAAAAGTCTCAAGATCTTGATTGACTCGTTCCGTTTGTCCGTTAGATTGCGGATGGTAAGACGATGAGAGTGCTAATCGTATGCCCAAGGTTTTACAAAGGGCCCGCCAGAATCTGGAAACGAATTGTACTCCTCTATCTGACACAATCTCAGACGGACATCCATGGATGCGGAAGATTTCTTTAATGAAATGTTCAGCCAGAGTAGACGAGGAAGGTAAACCGGACAGAGGGACGAAATGGGCCATCTTCGAAAATCTGTCTACCACTACCCAAATAGTATTGTGATTCTTACTTGGTGGTAAATCAGTAACGAAATCCATACTAATATGGGTCCAAGGCTTGGACGGAATGAGTAGTGGTCGCAGCAACCCTGCTGGAGTTCTGCGGGAGGATTTGAACTGAGAACATAAATCACAGGAAGCAATAAACTCTTTGACGTCTCTCCTCATTGAAGGCCACCAGTAACTACGAGAGAGAATCTCAAAGGTCTTGTGTTCACCGGCGTGTCCAGAAAAACGAGAGGCATGGAACCACGAAAGGATTTTCCTCCTCAGAGTAGGAGGCACGAGGGTCTTCCCAAATGGTAGCATTTTGGTGGATGAAGCAGCCAGAGAAATACATTTGGGGTCTAGAATAGCATGGTTGGGAACCTCTTCTACATCAGAGGACGTCACAAAAGCTCGAGATAGAGCGTCAGCTTTCTTGTTCTTAGCGGCTGGTTTGAAGGTTATAATTAATTCAAAACGGGAAAAGAAAAGAGACCATCTTGCTTGACGAGGGTTCAAGCATTGAGCAGATTGCAAATATGACAAGTTCTTATGATCCGTGAAGATCGTCACCGGATGGCGAGCTCCTTCCAACAAGTATCTCCATTCCTCTAATGCAGCTTTGATGGCCAGCAACTCCTTGTCCCCGATAGTATAATTTTTCTCTGCGGGCAGAAGACCCCGAGAGTAGAAGGCACAAGGATGTAATTTTTGTTGCTCCGAGCGTTGGGAGAGAATAGCTCCTAAGCCCACATTAGAGGCATCTACTTCTAGGAAGAAGGGGAGTGTCACATCAGGCTGTCGCAGAATGGGAGCAGACGAGAAGGACTCTTTGAGAATTTGAAAGGCTTGGAGAGCCTCAGATGACCATTGCTTAGTATTAGCCCCTTTCCGAGTTAGGGCCACAATGGGAGATGCAATGGATGAAAAGTCTTGAATGAAGCGTCTATAGTAATTGGCAAAACCTAAAAAACGCTGGATGGCACGAAGAGTAGTTGGCTGAGGCCAATGTAGTACAGCATTTACTTTGTCTAGATCCATCTTCAGGCCAACTCCGGAAACTATATACCCCAAGAATGGAATCTGGGGTAACTCGAATGAACATTTTTCCAATTTACAGAACAATGAGTTTTTCCGTAGTCTGGAGAGGACCTCTGCCACATGTTGGTGATGAGAAGGCAGGTCCTGTGAGAAGATCAATATGTCGTCCAGGTAGACAACGACACATACATATAATAAGTCCCGAAAGATCTCATTGATGAAACCCTGGAAAACCGCGGGGGCATTACACAGCCCGAAGGGCATTACTAAATATTCGTAATGCCCATCTCTGGTGTTAAACGCGGTCTTCCATTCGTCACCGGAACGGATTCTAATTAAATTGTAGGCACCACGAAGATCCAACTTAGTAAATATCCGAGCTCCCTTGATGCGATCAAATAGCTCAGTGATCAGCGGAATGGGATACCGATTCTTGATAGTAATGGCGTTGAGTCCACGAAAATCTATACAAGGGCGTAATGATCCATCCTTCTTTTTGACGAAGAAGAACCCAGCTCCAGCGGGAGAGGTGGAAGGTCGAATGAACCCACGCTGGAGATTCTCCTGTATGTACTCAGATGTAGCTTGAGTTTCAGGTAACGAGAGAGGATAGACCCGACCCCTGGGAGGAGTCTTGCCAGGTAGAAGGTCGATCGGACAATCCCAAGAACGATGAGGAGGAAGACGTTCAGACTGAGCTTTATCAAACACATCGGCAAATGAAGCATACTGAGGAGGGAGTCCCGGGGAGGAAGATGAGATGGAAGATTGCTGTACTTTAAGAGGAATAACTTGAGAGAGACAACGATGGTGACATTCAGACCCCCAAGACGTAACTTGAGGGGTGCGCCAGTCAATCTGGGGAGAGTGACACTGAAGCCATGGAAGGCCTAAGACAATCGGACTTGTCGTAACTGGAAGAATTAAAAACGAAATTTCTTCATGGTGTAGTACACCAATCTGAAGGGTTACTGGAGACGTACTCTGGGTGATGAGACCATTGATGAGGCGTGATCCATCTATAGCCGTCACAGTAATGGGTGTTTTTAAAGTGATCACTGGTAGGGACCATTGATTCACTAGTGATTTAGAAATGAAATTTCCTGCTGCTCCGGAATCAATCAATGCCTGTGACTCAAAGGATTTGGTAGCAAAGGAAATCGTAACATCAAAAGCGCAGACTTTAGATTTCATAGACAATGGAGAGGACTCCAGGGACCCTAACTTCACCTCTCCAGAACTAGTTAGGGCCTGGCATTTCCCGATCTCTTAGGGCAAGAGCTGAGCATATGGGTGGAATCAGCACAATAGATACAGAGTCTATTCTTTACTCTTCGTTTCCTCTCCTCTGAAGATAATTTGGAACGTCCTATCTCCATGGGAATCACAGAGGATGGAGCTGGACGAAATTGAGGATTTAAACGAAGAGGTGCTTTGACAGCCGTTGTTTTCTCAGACTCTCTTTCACGAAATCTCATATCTACACGATGGCAAAGAGAGATCAAATCTTCTAGTGACGAAGGAAGCTCTTGGGTAGTCAGTGCATCTTTAATTTTATCGGAGAGCCCCCGCCAGAAGGCGGCAACTAATGCTTCAGTGTTCCACTGAAGTTCAGAGGCTAAGATCCTAAATTGAATGACATACTGTCCTACTGTATGGGAGCCTTGTCGCAAACGAAGGATGCTGGAAGCAGCGGAGGTCACACGACCTGGTTCATCGAACACACTTCGGAACGTGGAAATGAATTTGGCACTATCTTGTAGAATTGGATCGTTTCTTTCCCACAGAGGGGAGGCCCAAGCCAGGGCTTGTCCAGAAAACAAAGAGATAAGATAGGCCACTCTGGAACGATGGGTAGAAAAATTTTGAGGTTGGAGTTCAAAATGGACTGAACATTGGTTAAGGAAACCTCTACAAGTTTTGGGATCCCCGTCGTATTTTGACGGAGTAGGCAGGTGAAGCGTAGGAGCTGTAGACACCTGGGATGGCACTGGGGAAACGGAGGAAAGCACAGGAGCTTCAATATTAGCTGTAACAGTCTGTCCAGATGTTCCTTGGGAGGTTAACGATTGGTAACATTGAAGTAACAGCTGTTGGCGAGCATCCTGTTGCTCCACACGGCTGACCAGATGCTGCAGCATCTCTTTAGCGGTAGGTTCCGTATCTGGGTCTGTCATGGCCTGATCTTACTGTCACGGGCACTAGGAGTCTTTACCCAGGGATCACCAGGTGATAGGCTTACCAGAGCAGTATAGGTGGTAATATGGTACTCTGGTAGCAGGGTGATCACGGAACAGGAAATAGCAGATGATGAGATGCTCAGGAAAGTCTATGACTAGCAGCACTGGCAATATGGAGGTAGTAATACACGAGGAACTGTATGGACAAAGAACACATGAAGGTAGTCAGTGGTCTGCGGTAGCAAGTTGTACCACTGCTATAGTGAGGAGGAATGTCCAACAGAAACGAGGGGGTGATGAGGGTCAGCGGTCTGCGGATAGCAAGTTGTACCGCTGTCTGAGTGAAGGAATAGAATCCAAGTGGAGGTATCCGGGGAGTCAGTGGTCTGCGTTGGCAAGTTGTACCACTGCTATGTGAGAGGATACTGGAACAGGTGAAACTGGAAACAGGGGTCAGTGGTCTGCCATTAGCAAGTTGTACCACTGAATATATATGTGAGGAGGTGCACGAGGAGAGACTGCAACACAAGATATACACGGGCACCTTGAGTTTGATCCACAGTAATATGCACAATATAAATGTATATATGACTGAACCACACTGCCAAAATAGAAAGTCTCTAGAAGGAATCCAGCACGAGATAACACAGTCAATGATGGCAATAGACTCAGCGGATAGCACACTCCAGAGGAGAACCAACACAGTCCAGCAAGGTATGCAATACACAGCACAGTCAATGGGAAGTATGCATACCGTGGTTCAGGAGAAGGCAGTCAGACAGGAGTGCAGAGATACCTGAACGGCAGGAGGCCGGCAGGATGCAAAGTCCCTGGATGGGTGTAGCGGTGGTCTAGCAGGTGCAGCGCACAGGTAGGTAGACCAGCAGGAAACACAGGAAGGCGTGGAGAGCGGATCAGCAGTAGATGGATGAGTAGCGCTGAGGAGTAACAGCAGCGGGTCTCTGCGGGAACACGGAGGTAGCCAATAGCAACCAGCAGGTGCAGTAACGATGGGACACGGGAGCAGAGTTGAACTGGAACTGTTGATCACGGAGAGTAGCGGGTAGCAATAGTGGCAGCAGACTCAAGGAAACACGGGAGAGTTGACAAGGACTGAAGACTGAAGCGCACAGAGGCAGCGGATAGGAATCAGCCAAACAGTCACGATGAAACACAGACGGGTTGCAGGTTGAAGACTGTAGTGCACGGAGGCAGCGGATAGGAATCAGCTAGCAGTCACGATGATGAAACACAGACGAGTTGCAGGTTGAAGACTGTAGTGCACGGAGGCAGCGGATAGGAATCAGCTAGCAGTCACGATGATGAAACACAGACGAGTTGCAGGTTGAAGCCTGTAGTGCACGGAGGCAGCGGATAGGAATCAGCTGGCAGTCACAATCATGAACAGGTGAGTGGATGTGAATGAAAGACTGTAGTGCACGGAGGCAGCGGATAGGCATCAGCTAACAGTCCCAATGATACATGGTAGAGTTGAAGTGGTTAGAAGACTGTAGTGCACGGAGGCAGCGGATAGGAATCAGCTCACAGTCACGATGATACAGTAGATGGTAGAAGTGGTATGGGAACCACAGTAGTAGAAGTGGTTTGGAAACCACAGAGGTAGAAGTGGTTTGGAAACCACAGGGATCAGCTGGGCTGAATAAACGAGGAAACACAGGAACACCTTCAGAGACTCATGGGGAATGAGACTCCAAGATCAGGCCACGTGGTGTTGACCACAGGTGCTTAATATAGGGAGGTTGCCTGATCTGCCAATTAAGTTAAAGGAACATACACTGAAGGTTTAGAAAGGGCTGCGCATGCGCAGTCCCTCAGGATGGAGGACGGCCACGGTTCCTAAATGTCCGGGAAGAAGCACTCACAGTCCGGTGAGTGACAGTACCCCCCCTTTTAAAGGTGGGCACAGAACGCCTGGAACCGGGCTTGTCCGGATTTTTGGAATAAAACTTCTTCAGAAGGGCAGGAGCATTAAGATCTTCAGCTTTGATCCATGAACGCTCCTCAGGACCAAAGCCCTTCCAATGAACGAGGAAACGGAGGACTCCTCGCGAAATTTTTGCATCCAATACCTCAGTAATCTCGAAATCCTCCTCCTGATGAACTTGAACTGGCTGCGGTGCTGAGGGAGGAGCCGAGAAACGGTTGATAATGAGAGGTTTGAGCAAGGACACATGGAAGGCATTGGAAATCCGAAGATTCTTAGGAAGAAGAAGTTTAACACATACTGGATTGATAACTTGAATGATCCTATATGGACCAATAAAACGAGGGGCGAATTTCATAGATGGAACATTCAAACGAATATTTTTGGTAGATAACCAGACACGATCTCCAATTTTTAGTGGTGGAATAGCCCGCCTCTTCTTATCTGCGAAAGACTTATATTTGTTAGATGTCTTCTTTAAACAGGTTTTGACCTGAGACCAGATATTTTTGAAGGTCTGACAAGCAGTCTCCACAGCAGGAACTTGGGTGGGCGGGAGGGCAGGAAATTCCGGAAAAGACGGATGGTGACCGTAGACCACAAAGAATGGAGTTTTGGATGATGACTCATGGTACATGTTGTTATGGGCGAATTCAGCCCAAGGGAGCAATTCTACCCAGTTGTCTTGGTTGGCTGAAGAGAACATCCTAATAAAAGTCTCAAGATCTTGATTGACTCGTTCCGTTTGTCCGTTAGATTGCGGATGGTAAGACGATGAGAGTGCTAATCGTATGCCCAAGGTTTTACAAAGGGCCCGCCAGAATCTGGAAACGAATTGTACTCCTCTATCTGACACAATCTCAGACGGACATCCATGGATGCGGAAGATTTCTTTAATGAAATGTTCAGCCAGAGTAGACGAGGAAGGTAAACCGGACAGAGGGACGAAATGGGCCATCTTCGAAAATCTGTCTACCACTACCCAAATAGTATTGTGATTCTTACTTGGTGGTAAATCAGTAACGAAATCCATACTAATATGGGTCCAAGGCTTGGACGGAATGAGTAGTGGTCGCAGCAACCCTGCTGGAGTTCTGCGGGAGGATTTGAACTGAGAACATAAATCACAGGAAGCAATAAACTCTTTGACGTCTCTCCTCATTGAAGGCCACCAGTAACTACGAGAGAGAATCTCAAAGGTCTTGTGTTCACCGGCGTGTCCAGAAAAACGAGAGGCATGGAACCACGAAAGGATTTTCCTCCTCAGAGTAGGAGGCACGAGGGTCTTCCCAAATGGTAGCATTTTGGTGGATGAAGCAGCCAGAGAAATACATTTGGGGTCTAGAATAGCATGGTTGGGAACCTCTTCTACATCAGAGGACGTCACAAAAGCTCGAGATAGAGCGTCAGCTTTCTTGTTCTTAGCGGCTGGTTTGAAGGTTATAATTAATTCAAAACGGGAAAAGAAAAGAGACCATCTTGCTTGACGAGGGTTCAAGCATTGAGCAGATTGCAAATATGACAAGTTCTTATGATCCGTGAAGATCGTCACCGGATGGCGAGCTCCTTCCAACAAGTATCTCCATTCCTCTAATGCAGCTTTGATGGCCAGCAACTCCTTGTCCCCGATAGTATAATTTTTCTCTGCGGGCAGAAGACCCCGAGAGTAGAAGGCACAAGGATGTAATTTTTGTTGCTCCGAGCGTTGGGAGAGAATAGCTCCTAAGCCCACATTAGAGGCATCTACTTCTAGGAAGAAGGGGAGTGTCACATCAGGCTGTCGCAGAATGGGAGCAGACGAGAAGGACTCTTTGAGAATTTGAAAGGCTTGGAGAGCCTCAGATGACCATTGCTTAGTATTAGCCCCTTTCCGAGTTAGGGCCACAATGGGAGATGCAATGGATGAAAAGTCTTGAATGAAGCGTCTATAGTAATTGGCAAAACCTAAAAAACGCTGGATGGCACGAAGAGTAGTTGGCTGAGGCCAATGTAGTACAGCATTTACTTTGTCTAGATCCATCTTCAGGCCAACTCCGGAAACTATATACCCCAAGAATGGAATCTGGGGTAACTCGAATGAACATTTTTCCAATTTACAGAACAATGAGTTTTTCCGTAGTCTGGAGAGGACCTCTGCCACATGTTGGTGATGAGAAGGCAGGTCCTGTGAGAAGATCAATATGTCGTCCAGGTAGACAACGACACATACATATAATAAGTCCCGAAAGATCTCATTGATGAAACCCTGGAAAACCGCGGGGGCATTACACAGCCCGAAGGGCATTACTAAATATTCGTAATGCCCATCTCTGGTGTTAAACGCGGTCTTCCATTCGTCACCGGAACGGATTCTAATTAAATTGTAGGCACCACGAAGATCCAACTTAGTAAATATCCGAGCTCCCTTGATGCGATCAAATAGCTCAGTGATCAGCGGAATGGGATACCGATTCTTGATAGTAATGGCGTTGAGTCCACGAAAATCTATACAAGGGCGTAATGATCCATCCTTCTTTTTGACGAAGAAGAACCCAGCTCCAGCGGGAGAGGTGGAAGGTCGAATGAACCCACGCTGGAGATTCTCCTGTATGTACTCAGATGTAGCTTGAGTTTCAGGTAACGAGAGAGGATAGACCCGACCCCTGGGAGGAGTCTTGCCAGGTAGAAGGTCGATCGGACAATCCCAAGAACGATGAGGAGGAAGACGTTCAGACTGAGCTTTATCAAACACATCGGCAAATGAAGCATACTAAGGAGGGAGTCCCGGGGAGGAAGATGAGATGGAAGATTGCTGTACTTTAAGAGGAATAACTTGAGAGAGACAACGATGGTGACATTCAGACCCCCAAGACGTAACTTGAGGGGTGCGCCAGTCAATCTGGGGAGAGTGACACTGAAGCCATGGAAGGCCTAAGACAATCGGACTTGTCGTAACTGGAAGAATTAAAAACGAAATTTCTTCATGGTGTAGTACACCAATCTGAAGGGTTACTGGAGACGTACTCTGGGTGATGAGACCATTGATGAGGCGTGATCCATCTATAGCCGTCACAGTAATGGGTGTTTTTAAAGTGATCACTGGTAGGGACCATTGATTCACTAGTGATTTAGAAATGAAATTTCCTGCTGCTCCGGAATCAATCAATGCCTGTGACTCAAAGGATTTGGTAGCAAAGGAAATCGTAACATCAAAAGCGCAGACTTTAGATTTCATAGACAATGGAGAGGACTCCAGGGACCCTAACTTCACCTCTCCAGAACTAGTTAGGGCCTGGAATTTCCCGATCTCTTAGGGCAAGAGCTGAGCATATGGGTGGAATCAGCACAATAGATACAGAGTCTATTCTTTACTCTTCGTTTCCTCTCCTCTGAAGATAATTTGGAACGTCCTATCTCCATGGGAATCACAGAGGATGGAGCTGGACGAAATTGAGGATTTAAACGAAGAGGTGCTTTGACAGCCGTTGTTTTCTCAGACTCTCTTTCACGAAATCTCATATCTACACGATGGCAAAGAGAGATCAAATCTTCTAGTGACGAAGGAAGCTCTTGGGTAGTCAGTGCATCTTTAATTTTATCGGAGAGCCCCCGCCAGAAGGCGGCAACTAATGCTTCAGTGTTCCACTGAAGTTCAGAGGCTAAGATCCTAAATTGAATGACATACTGTCCTACTGTATGGGAGCCTTGTCGCAAACGAAGGATGCTGGAAGCAGCGGAGGTCACACGACCTGGTTCATCGAACACACTTCGGAACGTGGAAATGAATTTGGCACTATCTTGTAGAATTGGATCGTTTCTTTCCCACAGAGGGGAGGCCCAAGCCAGGGCTTGTCCAGAAAACAAAGAGATAAGATAGGCCACTCTGGAACGATGGGTAGAAAAATTTTGAGGTTGGAGTTCAAAATGGACTGAACATTGGTTAAGGAAACCTCTACAAGTTTTGGGATCCCCGTCGTATTTTGACGGAGTAGGCAGGTGAAGCGTAGGAGCTGTAGACACCTGGGATGGCACTGGGGAAACGGAGGAAAGCACAGGAGCTTCAATATTAGCTGTAACAGTCTGTCCAGATGTTCCTTGGGAGGTTAACGATTGGTAACATTGAAGTAACAGCTGTTGGCGAGCATCCTGTTGCTCCACACGGCTGACCAGATGCTGCAGCATCTCTTTAGCGGTAGGTTCCGTATCTGGGTCTGTCATGGCCTGATCTTACTGTCACGGGCACTAGGAGTCTTTACCCAGGGATCACCAGGTGATAGGCTTACCAGAGCAGTATAGGTGGTAATATGGTACTCTGGTAGCAGGGTGATCACGGAACAGGAAATAGCAGATGATGAGATGCTCAGGAAAGTCTATGACTAGCAGCACTGGCAATATGGAGGTAGTAATACACGAGGAACTGTATGGACAAAGAACACATGAAGGTAGTCAGTGGTCTGCGGTAGCAAGTTGTACCACTGCTATAGTGAGGAGGAATGTCCAACAGAAACGAGGGGGTGATGAGGGTCAGCGGTCTGCGGATAGCAAGTTGTACCGCTGTCTGAGTGAAGGAATAGAATCCAAGTGGAGGTATCCGGGGAGTCAGTGGTCTGCGTTGGCAAGTTGTACCACTGCTATGTGAGAGGATACTGGAACAGGTGAAACTGGAAACAGGGGTCAGTGGTCTGCCATTAGCAAGTTGTACCACTGAATATATATGTGAGGAGGTGCACGAGGAGAGACTGCAACACAAGATATACACGGGCACCTTGAGTTTGATCCACAGTAATATGCACAATATAAATGTATATATGACTGAACCACACTGCCAAAATAGAAAGTCTCTAGAAGGAATCCAGCACGAGATAACACAGTCAATGATGGCAATAGACTCAGCGGATAGCACACTCCAGAGGAGAACCAACACAGTCCAGCAAGGTATGCAATACACAGCACAGTCAATGGGAAGTATGCATACCGTGGTTCAGGAGAAGGCAGTCAGACAGGAGTGCAGAGATACCTGAACGGCAGGAGGCCGGCAGGATGCAAAGTCCCTGGATGGGTGAAGCGGTGGTCTAGCAGGTGCAGCGCACAGGTAGGTAGACCAGCAGGGAACACAGGAAGGCGTGGAGAGCGGATCAGCAGTAGATGGATGAGTAGCGCTGAGGAGTAACAGCAGCGGGTCTCTGCGGGAACACGGAGGTAGCCAATAGCAACCAGCAGGTGCAGTAACGATGGGACACGGGAGCAGAGTTGAACTGGAACTGTTGATCACGGAGAGTAGCGGGTAGCAATAGTGGCAGCAGACTCAAGGAAACACGGGAGAGTTGACAAGGACTGAAGACTGAAGCGCACAGAGGCAGCGGATAGGAATCAGCCAAACAGTCACGATGAAACACAGACGGGTTGCAGGTTGAAGACTGTAGTGCACGGAGGCAGCGGATAGGAATCAGCTAGCAGTCACGATGATGAAACACAGACGAGTTGCAGGTTGAAGACTGTAGTGCACGGAGGCAGCGGATAGGAATCAGCTAGCAGTCACGATGATGAAACACAGACGAGTTGCAGGTTGAAGCCTGTAGTGCACGGAGGCAGCGGATAGGAATCAGCTGGCAGTCACAATCATGAACAGGTGAGTGGATGTGAATGAAAGACTGTAGTGCACGGAGGCAGCGGATAGGCATCAGCTAACAGTCCCAATGATACATGGTAGAGTTGAAGTGGTTAGAAGACTGTAGTGCACGGAGGCAGCGGATAGGAATCAGCTCACAGTCACGATGATACAGTAGATGGTAGAAGTGGTATGGGAACCACAGTAGTAGAAGTGGTTTGGAAACCACAGAGGTAGAAGTGGTTTGGAAACCACAGGGATCAGCTGGGCTGAATAAACGAGGAAACACAGGAACACCTTCAGAGACTCATGGGGAATGAGACTCCAAGATCAGGCCACGTGGTGTTGACCACAGGTGCTTAATATAGGGAGGTTGCCTGATCTGCCAATTAAGTTAAAGGAACATACACTGAAGGTTTAGAAAGGGCTGCGCATGCGCAGTCCCTCAGGATGGAGGACGGCCACGGTTCCTAAATGTCCGGGAAGAAGCACTCACAGTCCGGTGAGTGACACCACTGCTGTCAGCTCTGCTCCGGAGAGCAGAGCTGGACAGCGCATGTGTGGAGGGATCACATGATCCCTCCCTGTCACTCAGCGCGCTCTCTCTGCAACGATAGTTGCAGAGACAGAGAGGGGACTTTGTGCGCATGTGCACTGCACATGCGCAATTGAAGGAAGAAGAGGAGATCCCGAGACAGCGCGTCTGAAGAGGGAGGTAAGTGTGATTTTTTCTATCACAGAAACAGCAGTTTTTCGGAACTGCTGTTTCTGTGTTCCCTTTTTAATAAATGTGAGAAATAGTTCAATCCTTATCCTTGCGCTAAGGATTGATAACTATTTCTCACTTTTGCTGAATAATGATAAATGTGCCCCTATGTCCTGTATTCAACTTTGAGTAACGAGCCTCATAACAAATGACTCTAGGATTAGTGTAATATTCAGCAACATCACTACTCTCTTTATTATAGGCTTTGCCATGGCTACTTACCAATTACAGCAATAACATTTACAGTATATTATCACATAATTAGGATTGCTTGTACTACATATATAAGTTAATAGCACACTAGTGTACATGTCAAGGACACAACAATCTCTCAATCACTTCCATGCAATCATAAACATTAATTATACTGCTGCTGGGTTTCAATAGTAAAGCCATGCATACAGCTTTAAATTCAAGAGTAGCAGGGACACACGTTATGGGGTATTCTCTTGTCCCTCCCTACACACACATCACAACATTTTTTTTAGGAAGAGGGAAAAGCTTCTTCAAACTTCACAGTGAGTGTTCTGACTTGTTGTTTGGTTATATTGAACGGTTCTTATATTTTGGCTCTACTGTTTTCCTGTGAATTTAGGAAATAAGGGAATACAGTAAAAGTAAGTTACCTGTGTTCCTCTGTAGTTTTTAGGTTGCTACTGATGATGTGAAAGACTGGGTGAGTATCTGCAAAACCAATTGTAATTTTTATTTTATTTTAATTGGATGTGAAGGGAAATCCTATTAATTTAAAAGGTTTTCTCTTAATTTAGTCAAGATGAATTTATTTATAGAATGTTAATATTAATGTTAGCTTTTACATTCATTTACAGCTTATTTTATTGTTAGTTTTTTCTTTAACATGTTTTAAATTCATTTTTGGTTCGACCACCATGTTATTTTGTAGCCACTAAGCTGTTAGCTCGGATTCAGAGTTCAAACTCAAAGCTCAATTTTAAAGTTTGACTCCACAGCTTGCAGTTAAAACACATCAAGATAAATAATAAAATGTTGCCTATTTGCGATTAAATGGCTCATTTGATAGTGTTTTTAACATTGTTGTGTCCAAGTTCAAATCGTAAAAAAATAAAAATACTATACAATGTAAGTATTTAAGATCAAATAAGCTTGAACATTTTTAAACCAGCTAAAACATAGTCCAACCTGTTCAGCTTGCTCACATTTAGTTTGAAATTTTACATGCTTGGTCTATCCAAAGTTATAGAATTTATCACAAGTTGTCGAACTTCAGACTTGGTTTGAGAATCACTTTAAAACAACGTTGAGTATTTCTACTGATAATTTTTTCAAATCTATAGTTTATGAAATTCATCCATATTTGTAAAGGGGTGAGGTCTCCATATAGGACATACTTATCCACACTTAAAACCTCCCCTCCAGGAGATCCTGTCATGTGACAAGTGCATGAGGAGGGGGAAGGGGGGTTGAAGCCATCACATCACCATGACCCCACCTCCTGCTATGAAAGACTGAAATTCATGGCATTGGCTATTGAGGGTGGAAGGGGTTGATGACTCAACTGAGCCCCATCCCCACCACAATCCAGGCGGATGCCTACTCTGACGGGAGGCCCCAAAGTTTGGGAACCTCCCAGAAATTCCAAGGAGTAGGCAAGTATGATATATAATTTTACTTTTCCCATCAAAAATTTCAGCAAGTCATAGGGCTAGATTTACTAAGCTGCGGGCTTGAAAAAGTGGGTATGTTGCCTATAGCAACCAATCAGATTCTAGCTTTCATTTATTTAGCACCTTCTACAAAGTGACAGCTAGAATCTGATTGGTAGCTATAAGCAACATCCCCACTTTTTCAAACCCGCAGCTTAGTAAATCTAGCCCATAGTCCTCATCCCGGCTAAAACTGGGACTTAGATATTAGGAAGGAAAAACCGTACATACAATATTTAAATTGCTCTATTCTTATCTTCATAGTGGATATTTGGTAATGTTTAGATAATTTGACACTTCTTTCACTCTGGCTATAGATTCCCTTTGTCTGGTTATATTAAGATGGTAGAGTTACATACCTGTTACTGTCTGCCAGCTAATCATGGCTTGGTAACTAGGTGATGTTCCAGGATTTACATTGTAGCCTTTATCCTCTTCCAGTCATACTCAGCACCAGACAGTTACAAGGTATTCCAGTGTCCTGATTCTTTGGTTCTTTAAGCCAGTCTGAGCATTCATGTTACCTCACTGGAGAGATCAGCAAGAGGATTAGTGCAAAATGTCAACATGAACCATGTTCCAGGGACTTAAGTGATGTTGAAGGGAAACTCAGGATCCCCACTTGATGCACTGAATCTATGGAAAATGTGAGGTTTTCACAAGGAAAAATCAAATCAGCAGAATTCATTGAACAAAACTGTCGATATATTTATACTCTTCGTGCATGGAAACAAACCCACTCTATGTTTTCTTATGAAATCCAGTTTAGAGCTGCACATTGAGACAGTCAAGCAACAAAACGAACAGTAGCTTTCTGGTTACTCTATAAAGAGGCACAATTTGCAAACAATGCAAAGAGAAACTGCCAATGGATCAAATTATATATAAATATACTGTATAAGCTTGTTTGGCAAGTCCTAAGGAAATCAGTGATAAAGTTATAAGAAGCTGCAAGCCCTGGGTTTATTCCAGGCAGCACCCCTCCTCTCATTGGAGGTGTTGTACCCCCTGTGTTGTGTCCTACCCCCTGCTACTTACCCTAGGAGGTGGTAAGTGGGGGCAGCATCCTCTCCTCCAGGGACTGGGTGTGTGACGCTTGGCATTTCCTTCATATCAGCAGCCGGAGGTCTGCATGGGAGCGACGCAGAGGCATTAAATATATATATCATTCAACCAGTGTTTTAGGCACTCTAACCATTGCTGCAACTGCCAGGGGCGCACGCAGCGGGGGTTTCTGGGTCTTCAGAAACCCCTCCACTCCGCTAACTAAGTGCCCCACATAGCGGCACTGTACTACATAGAAGCCGCGGCGCTGTCAAAGAAGCGTCCGTAGCGGTGCTGTATGCACCGCCGTGGGTACTTCTTTGACAGCGCCGCGGCTGCTATATAGTACAGTGCTGCCGAAACAGAGCTTTTTTTTGGGGTGGTGGGGGGGGGGCCCCCCCTAAAAATCCTGCGTGCGCCCCTGACTGCCTAGTTCCATCTAATGAGCCTTATTATCTATATATAAATATCACAAACATATTAGGCGTACATAAGTCACTTTATTAAAGTTATTATACTTAAGCCCTATGAGGTCATTCCTCTTCTACTGATTACATTTACACAATCATCCATACATGTCCCCTCTCACTATCCATCTTGCAGTAAGCTATGTCTCCCGCACCCTGTTAACCAGCATTCTTTCTCCCCAGTACTATACCTCACCAACTCCTTCTGGGAAGTCCTGACAAAGAGGGGAAAAAATAAATGACAGACAGGGGGGGTCCCTGACCAATCAGGGGCTCGGTGATCTGGACCTGCTGTGCAGCGGTAGTTCAACCCCTGAACAGGAGCCTAAGATTTCAATGTCAAAGACATTTAATTTCAGAATAAAATTGCATTTTTCAAATTCACTTTTTAAAGTGACGTTAAAAATGACAGTGCCAGCAATGCTTTAAAAGGTAGGTAAAATAAAACAAAACTGAAAAAATTATTAAAGTGTCAGTATCACTAAACTTAACCTATAATGTGGGCTGCTTTATAGCAAAGAGCTGCTGGTAACATTAACAAATAATATAAGCAAAAGAGGAACTTGTTAGAACTAAATATACTTTAAATTGTGGTCATATTGGTGACACCGCAAAATGGAATATAAAATCTATTTTCACATAGCATTAAAGAAACCTATCATCTTTATATTATTATTATTATTATTATTTATAATAATAATATTTCTGTACTGCTGTAAGTTATCAGCAGTACAGAACCTAGGTTTATTTTGGCAGAACAAACTGATAGCAATAAAACGGCGCAGCGCCAACTCTGACAGCAATAAGATAACAATTCGCAGCTGCGCGCTATCTTTTTGATATTTATATTACATTAGACATATTGTTTATATCCATGTAAAAAATGCATAGTTAATATCAAAATTGTTTTTTTAAATTTGAGTTAGAACTGCAGTTCCATAGGTAATTACAGGGAAAACTATGAATGAGGGAAATGCATAGGTAAAGGTTTGTCCTAAAAAAAAAAAATTCTGCAAAAAATTCTGATAACTCCACAAACTGATTTTCATATCAAAAGGAAAGTTAAACTTTTTATTACCCCTCATTCTTCATACCTGACACTCGCATTTAGCAAACAAAGGGAATCACCCTCTTGTGACCTCATGTTTCCTGAAACTGGGAGTCGCCGGAAGCTGTATATAAGAGCTCTATATTTACCCCATGAGCAGAATGAGTCCTACTGAGCTCACATTGCCCACAGCTCCCGGTTCCACAACGTTTCAGTTAACGGTAGTCTGGGAAGGGTCCACAATTTGTGCGGTGGGGGAGTCAGGATAAAGAAGGGAGTGCACAGATGTGAACTTCCTCTTTAAATTAAGTAGGAGGAGCTTAAATGATAAAACATTATATAGATTTATATTATTTTATTAATTAAAAGCAAAATTAATTAGTTAAAATGACGGTTGGAATGCTTCAATAACTAAATATTGAATTAGAATATGTGAATTAGGGTAATAAGTGAACTTTGAGAATTTCCCTATGAGATCGAACCTTTCCAATTTTCATCTTTCTTGAAACATGCCATGAAAATATTGAGGAATTCTTTAACTTTCAGCAAATATAAACAGGAGACAGAAAATTGTTATAATGTAGCAGTTTTTACTAAAGGTGTAAGTTTTACCCCAGCTTGGCGGCTTTAATATTATTAAATCACCCTCTCAATTCCAATCCAAGTACAGTCAAATTACACTGGTTTCATCAATGTCACTGCTACATGTCATTTTATTTGTGTATATTAAAATAATACAGTTTTGTTTCGAAAATCTAATACAAAATCATTCAATCCAAATTTGCTCAGATTCTTTTGATCCTTTGTCCTACAATCTTTGTGGAATTGTCAGTTTATACTTAAGATATAAACAAATGGTATAACCTGGCGCAAAGGATGAATAGGAAACATATATAAAATCAGAAAATGTTTAATGATGAACTGTATATGAGGTTCAAAGCGATGATGTCTTAATGAATAAAAGTACACCTTAATAGCGAAACAATTCCCATAAAAAACCTTATAGGTCAGGGGCGAACGCAGGATTTAGAAGGGTGGGTTTCCACCCCCCGGAAAAAAAAAAAAATATGTGCATTTCGGCGTGTTTGAATTCTACAGCAGCTGTGGCGCTGTCAAGCAGCATCCGCGGCAGTGCTGTATTATACTACAATACAGCACTGCCGCGGACGCTTCTTTGACAGCGCCGCGGCTGCTGTACAGTACCGTTGGTTTGCGGAGGGGAGGGGTTTCTGGAGAACCAGAAACCCCCCCTGCGTTCGCCACTGTAGGTGGTGTTAGGACTAATTACAACAGTCCATATCTCGTGGGAAGTGAAAAAAAAGAAATAGAATAAAAATAGATGTAAACAGTATCCCAATAATCACAAACAAGAAGCACAAAAAATAAAATAAAAAAGTCCTGATCAAAAAAACAGTGATATAAAGTCAGTATCGATGGTAGCAAGGGAAATGTCTGTAGTAAAAAAAATGGCTGTGAACCAGCTCAAACACAATACTGAAAGCTTTCAAAAAGTTGTAAAAAAAAGTAGTTATGCTTAAAAAGTCCTCTGATTAAAAACAAAGATAAAAAACTGACCTCCTTGTTGCAAAAAGATATGATTGGCAGCTTGCAGAAATTACACATAGCAAAATCATGACTACTTGGAATCTGGACATTCAAGCAGTGCATCCGCGTCTTTTGAATAGTTGCCTGTACAAGGATTGTTTGCTAACTCATTGTTCTAAAACATTATGATGTGTTGAAACACTTATGTTGTGTAAGATGACATATAGTAGCACAAAGATGATAAAAGTAATTTATGAAAAGTTTACTATGCGGAAAGTCACCTTAATATCTTACTCGCACATAGCAGGGAACATGGCAACATTCTAGGTTTTTGGAAATGCCACTAAACATGCTCTGTGCTGTGCCTAGATTTGCAGGTACAGTGGAAAATGTGCGTGGTGGAAAGAGAGAAACGTCACTTTAAGATCCAGCTAACTGCGCTGCTGGTCTGCACTTTTGCATGTGCATAAGTGACCTTTAATGTCTTCACAAATACACAAATAATTTTGCTGTACAATTGGTGGATTGGGTAGTGGATAGCAACCAATCAGATTCTAGCTATCATTTTCCAAAATATACTAGATAAATTAATATAGAATCTGATTGGTTGCCATGGGCAACACCTGCACTTTTCCTTTCCAGAAGTTTTAATAAATCTACCCCTAGGTGTTATTATCTTTGCCCATGCCTTACACCTGTGTTTATTTGTCAGGATGGCAGTAACTCATAACATAAAGTTCCACACACTTTCTTGTGACCCTAATGTTAAATTAAAAGAGACCAGCTCCCTAGACACCGGACATCTTATTCAGCATTGGTCACAATACATGATGAACAACTCAGGTTTTTATTCTCCTCCCACAGCCCTAACTTGATGGACAGGTGACACTCCCACCTGGTCTTTATAAAGGAGTTCTCTTCAGGTGTTCTGCTTGATGAGTCTCAGTGCAGACACACCCAGTCAGCTGCTGTTAGCTGTGGAAAATGATACCTCTTAACCACTTCAAAATATCTAAATTAAATCACATTATTTCCTATTATTTTGTCACACATATTTCCTTTTTAACCTAGGTGCACTGCTGTACAAATGTGTAACTCTGTTTGCAGCCTTGCCTTGCAGACTGTCAACTAAATGCCTAACACCTCTCTTAGAGACCTGTGGAAAACCAACTCCTTTTGTCACTATAAGTAGAGGTTACTTTAAAGGAAAGGAAAGTTCTTACCTAAGAACATATACTATGTTGCTCCGCATAGAAATTCTTATTTCCTTCCATGTTACCAAAAAACAATTGGGAACTTCAATATCTAAGTAAATTAAATGTCATCCATAGACTTCAAGACAACAGATTCTCTATGGCTATCATGTCAGGTAAAGTTGTAGAATGCAGAATATTTGATTGGATTTTTTTGATAGGAGAGATCTTTTTTTTTCCCAGCAAGAAAGATGTTGGCTCCCTGTAGATTCAAAAGAAATATCAGCTTCCATATTGGAGAACTTGTTAGTCAGAATATCCTGAATTCAGACAACTCTTTGAAACTTTTTCTACATAAATATACTCGGTAGTTTTTAAGGTTGTGTGTACTGGTTAAAGTTTCAAACCAGCAACATGTTTATATTGTCCTAAAGATAGTTGCTATTGAAAGAAATAAGAAATACGAAGGGTATTAAAACATTCCAATTTGTTGATGTCATGAAAATGTATTTTGTATGAACAAAAAACACATATTTTTGCATCATCCTTTGTCATGTTTTCTATTGCTACCAATGCAAACATTAGGTTTCCAAACAAAGACCAGCTAGACTTTAGAATATATGCTTCTGACTTGTTCTAAGAAGGTAACAAAGGGTATATTCTATTTTCTTGTTGACCTTTGGGAAATGAATGCCATAAGAAGCATTAATTATTTCAGTTGTTATTGTGTCTGCTCCACTGAAGACTTATAAGAGCCCTTTAGGCAGTCTATGCAGCCTTCAGCAGATTAAATTCACTAGCCTTCCCATCGTGCATAGGAGCAACAAGTCCTTCACATTAATGGCATCAGGAGGGATGTTAATGAATACATTGCACCTTGCTTCCCATCCAGGACAAAGTCTCGAACACTGGCATCTACACAAGTAAAAATCTAGTCTGACTAATGGACTATGAAAGGCAAAAAATAATATACAGCCAAAATATGTTCTGTTTGAGATGTTTTTGTAAATGCTTATTCTACATTACAAGATATAGATATTGTACGGGTTACTGAAGCTGGTGCTACAAGCAGAGTATTATCACAGTGAGTTCTTCCAGATCATAGCTGGACCTTTTTAGGATCCCGTTGTGCAATTTACCAGCTAGTAAGTATGATTTTATGAGGGCGTAACATATAAATGATCATCATCATCATCATCATTATATATATGTGCACTTTAAGGTACAGACAGGGGGCCTGGGTCATTAAGGTACGTATACTGAGCGCATTGTGCGTAAATCGGCTCTGCATACTCCCAAAGTCAATATGGAACAGATCTAAAGATACGTTTGGAGATGACAACGGGTGGAGGTTTCATCTGCACTACTATACCAAACACTGCAGGATACAATATCTATGTGGAATCTAAAATCTCAAAAAAAAACTATTAAGCAGTTAATGTTACCTGTTAATTATATATATATGACCTCTGATGAAACCGCCACCTGATGAAACCCCCACCTAGGGGCAGAGAAACGCGTTAGATGACGTCACATACCTGAAATAGGACTTGCTGCATGTGGACTGATATTGATGTGGACCAGTCTTTACAGCTTAAGATAAGTGAAAAACATTGATCGTATGTGCACATACTATCCACAGTACTTTAGTTATGCAAGTGATGATCATCTGATGTTGTGGTCAGGACACTAAGAAACAATGCAGCTACTTAAGTTATCCATACTAGTAAAGGTCTTTTAATAGGACAACAGGACCTTTTTCAATAAAGTGGATTCCATTAAAGTGGATTGAACTATATTCACAGGAACATCCTGCAGATCTGCATTGCATGTATACATAGTTCTATTTTGGATTTATACCACTTTCATGCTGGAATAAACTTTTTTCTGCATTTTTTTGTAAGGACTATATCCCTTATGTGCAATAGAAGGTTAATTATCATCAAGAGAATATACAATTATCACATCAGCTAACTACCCTATTTGTATTTTTTTTTTATATTTGTAATGGTTTTTATACCCCCCCCTTTTTTCCCCCCAATCTATCCATTTGTGTTTTTTTGTGCAATTTATATGAAATATTGTTATTATACTGTCCATATCGATGTCTACATGTATGTTTTGAATTTTAGTGTTATCATATAATTTTATGATTTTTATGTTGTGCTATTTTAGCAATAAACTTGTCTAATATACTAGCGCTCCTATTCCCCCTTTATCTATGTACCCTTTGAGACATTCCAGTAGGATGCTCTGTTGGTAGCAGCAAGTATAGTTAGCAACATTGTACTGATCGGTATCAGCACCGTAGAGCCCCTTGTTCCTCTTTCCTTTGTTAATTAATTATTCATTTATGACTATAAATGGATTTTTTTTTAAAAAAACATTTTTTTTTTTCACTCGGAAAAATATTTTTTAGGCTGTCCTTAAAGTCTACTGTACATAACCAGGGCCGGATTAACCATAGGGCTAACTGGGCTACAGCCCAGGGGCCTATGGCATCCAGGGGGCCCTTGAAAGTGCTCAGCAGCATTATTGATTGGTCGGCGCGATCAGTGCTGCTGAGCACTTTCACTGCGGTCCTTCTCCGGCGCGCTGTAGTCTCCTAACTGAGGAGATCTCGTGAGTCTCACTCTCACGAGATCTCAGTAAAGAGTGTACAGCGCACCGGAGAAGGAGGTAAGTGCCGGGTGGGGGGCGCGGGCAGCTCGGATCATGGGGGGGGGGGGCCCTCATGGGGGAATGGAGGCCCTCTTAGCCCAGGGGCCTCCATTCCCTTAATCCGGCCCTGTACATAACAGACAATTTTACAGTTGCTCCATATTGCAGACATATGTTATAGCATGCATACGATACTGACATAACTAGAACACAGGACTTAGACTTGCCCTATAGCTGGTGGAAGAGATACGGCAGAAAAACAAGTAACTTTGAGATGCCCAGAACTTGATGTGCATGTGGGTGCGTACACTCGAGCTTGGCATGCACTTACTGTGATTCGACTACAGCCAAATGCCAGCTCCGTTCGCGCCCCGAAGTCGTAGGTTGTAGTAACTGTCGGATAGGGCAGTGCTTTGTGGCATATGAGCCGTAGCTGTGCATGCGCAGACTGGTTTTGCGCATGATGTGCTTAAAATCTGCAGATACATCCCCTTAATGACTCAGGCCCAGGTCTGTCGGAGCGCGCTAAGCCTGGTAAACGCGTCAAGTGCGCTCAATCCAGTGTGGGCGTTGTAACATTTTAAATTGGAGGATAACAGAGTGTATAACAGAGCAGGTATGGGAAGATGGCTGGCATCCGGGGGAACAGCGCATATGCAGTGAAGTCACTTCATGTGCCACAGAGTGCGAAAGAGGTTTCACAACGCATGTGCCAGCTACGGCCTGGGGGATGTCGGAGCTCCTAGCACCGACCTCGGATGCACATATACTCTCCCTTGATAGTACTGGCCTATCTGACACGCATCACTCTCACCTGCAATCTGTCCTGAATGCGGTGTCACAACTTCCATCCCTCCGTTCCTCCTCTGCTGCAACTTTGCATTTATTAATTAATTAATTGTCATGACAATATTCTCTCTTATGTATATGACACTTTATTCAATTAATATGTTGTGCACAAATGTGCCTTTAGCTTTTACTGCTAACACTGTCATGCCCATCTCTATACTATCATGAGGCTTGATCGGACACACTTGTACATCTGACTTATGTGGCACAGATACCACTGTTTTTGAGCTAGACACATCTTGAGATGCCTTCAACTCAAAATATACACGAAAGTACACTTTTGCATCACGTGCCTTTCCCTATGTACATTCAGGGCCTGATTCATTAAGGCATGCCAAACGAACATATCATGCTTCTTTTTTTGGAAACGCACGTAATTCTGGGATCCGCACGTCCATATTCAACTAGAAGCGGTTATGGAGAAAGATCTCTTGTTGAACACAGGTGTATGTTCGCTCTGCTTATACAGCATAATATAATCATTAATGAAAAGTCATTTTAAAAAATATTTTTTTTGCCCATGAAATACATTTATTAGTTTGTTATGAACATCTACTGTACATAAAATGCATTTTTACAGTTGCTCTTCATTGCAAACACATGATCTAGCTGCATACACAGCCGTCATCACTATCACTCGGCGTTTATACCCGACCTGTAGCTGCTGCAAATGATATGACTCCATAGAGATGCCCAGAACTTGAATTGAGCGCTGCTGCGCGTGGGCTCGACCTTAGCACGCCCTTACTGTATATTGACTACCAGCATACGCCCACTCCTTCCCCTGTTCCGCCCATGAAATCGCTGGCTGTCAGAAGTGTCCTTTGCGTTCAAAGACTAATTGGATGTACTTGCTTTCTCTTGCGTATAGTCCGTGTCTGGGCATTTGCAGTACAATTTAATACAAAATACGTCATGTATCAGCATTTGGGTTTCTTAATGAATCAATCCCTAATAGTGCAAATGCGTTCATTTCTATATGAAGCCATTGGTCTCATATTCCAGGGCAAAGTAAATATGGCTAAGTGGTTAGCACTTCTGCCTCTGCCACGCTGGGGTCATGAGTTCAATTCCCGACCATGACCTTATCTGTATGGAATTTATATGTTTTCCCTCTGTTTGCGTGGGTTTCCTCCCACACTCCACAAACATACTGGTAGGTTAATTGGCTGCTATCAAAATTGACCCTAGTGTCTGTCTATCTGTGTGTGTGTATGTTAGGGAATTTAGTCTGTAAGCTCCAATGGGACAGGGACTGATGTGAATGAGTTCTCTGTATAGCGCTGCGGAATCAGTGGCGCTATATAAATAAATGATGATGATGATATAAATAACTAAGAAATTACGACTTTAAAAAAACTACACAATGTTCTTGCCCAAAATAGGGGTCTTAGTTTGAGTAAGGATCATATAGATTTGACAATAACAATCACTCTATTAAAAGTTTTAATACATTTTAGTAAAAAAAATATTTTGCCTTATAAAAATGACTACAATTTACTGAAATACCTCATGATTCTTGAAATAAGACTTCTGCCTGAAGCATCTGTTGACCACTGAAAAACACACTATTGCAGACATTTTAAATAGGTAGCGAATAATTGTGACTTTTCTTAGCAATATCTTTAACCATGGATAAAACAGTTGTGGATGACAGGAGTGTTTTTGAGTAATTAACAGGAGATTTTCAGGCAGGATTCCTGTTTCAAATATAAGGAGTTATTCCAGGAAGTTGTAGTACTCAGCATAATAATTTTAGGTGGGCAATATTTCTTTTTTGTGGATTTAAACTTTAATTTTGCAACAATCATATTTTTTATCTGATTCAAATGGTAGGTTGTGACTTTGTCCCTTCAGGCAGCAGGTTGTGAGCATTTCATTATAGTAGATTGATAATCTAAAGAATAGTGTTCAATCACCTTAAGAGGGGTATTAATCTATTATTATTATTATTATTACTACCTTTTACCAGATACAAGCAGGGTCACCCGGTGTTGCGCAGGTACGATTTGTAATGTGTAGCACTTTTCTATATATTAGCAAATTATTTGGTAAATAGACCAAAAATGCAAGTTCAAATCCCCACCAACTTTAGTCATCTTCTCTGGTTAGGGGCGGACCTAGACTTTATTTTTAGGGAGAGGCGATTTTGCATTATCACGCCCTCTTTACTCAGAATGGCTGGCCCGCATTTGGCCCTGCCCCATCTGCGATTGGCCCCACCACTCCCCATTTGATCGGCATCTGGACCCATTTTAAAGGTAGGCTTTTTGCAGCTAGGTGAAGGCCATTTCCCCAATCGCCCCCCCCCCCCCCTCCCCTGGATCCATCTAAATTATCTGCTGCCGCAGCATTTACTGTGCTTGTCTCATTAACTCGTAGGAACCAGTTATCTTCTAAAGTTTCTATCCAGTTAAATCCATTTCACTGAAGCACAGTACCTAAATTTAAAGTGGGATATATTTATTCAGTGACCTATGTGTTGCGTTGATTTATGTTTGCATATTGCTGAACCAAGATTCCTAAAATGTTATTTATTTTGTGATTTGTTGAATAACATTGCATGTTGATGGTATTGTGGTATTACTTCCCTACACTACCGCTAATTATCTGCTGCTGTGGTAAAGCCCTATGGCACAAGCAAAGAGAATAAACCCACAAGTTTATGCAGTTTTTTTTTGTTTTCTTCCAACACTACAGGGGACCTTCGCCTCTCTACCATACCACCAGGCCTGTAAAATCCTTCCTTACACTACTTCTGGGGTGCCAACCATCTGCCCTGTTACATAAACATATTCATCTCTTGTGTAACATGCATAGTGCAATCCTCATGAAGCAAAGTGTTACTGGCTTAGAGACATCTCTTTCTGTTTTACTTTTTTCCATGAGACAGATTTTCCAATCTACCCCAATTGTGAAGATATGTGGGCTGCTGTACAAAGTTGTTAGTTGGGGGTGGACAGAGCTGCTAACTGAAATCTCTCAAACCATGAGCAAGCAACCCTCTGATAGGTACTTTAAAGGACAAAAACACAGTGAATGGTAAAAAGTACAAAAAACAAAGTACAAAATATCCTAATCAGAGCATTAACTACAGACGGCTGTTAAAGATCTAACTCATTACTGTGGATAAATCCAGATCATTTCCTAAATGGAACATGAGTAATATCATTCCTATGGTCAAAGTTCAGTGTAAGGTTTAATAAGAATCACATCAATTACCTTGATCTTTCTCAACAGTCCTGTGTAGTATCGTGGTCATGATTAATTTAATACGGATTAAAAATTGAAGTGATTATAATAATAACTATGCCATGCGTCTGCATTTTTCTTTTCATAACACAGAAATCATATTTTGTAAAACAAAGAAAATTAAAGCTAAATATATATTTACTTTATTATTAAACATGTAACGTTACTGTGTACTTTTGGACCAACCTTACTATTTAGCCAGGTCCCCACATATTGCTCTGAAGTCTGGTACCCTCCTACTACCCAAAAAAGAGTGCTGGTTCAGAGAATATGAGAGCTAAGGGAAGACAGTGTTGTCAGATGCAGCACGCTTGACCCATTCTAGGTTCAACTAGCTAAGATGCATTATATGCACCAATTGATTGGATTGGTCACAGCCTCTGACCAATCAGAAAGGCAGCAACTAAGGTTGTTCAAAATTGAACAACCATCTTAGTACATTATTTGTGGTATATCATTTAACTATACTGTAGGGCTGCAGAATATTTTCCTCTATTACATTTTCTATATTATAATTATTATTGTATCTTTTTCAGATTTTACATTACCATTAACCATGCTTGGAGATTCCGGAAGGTAGGTGAAGTGAGTGTGTGGAGGGTTCACGGGCACGTACCACTTCATTTTGGTCCCACCCCCACAAGGCAATGACGCAATTGCAATTGGAGCCTAAATGACGCGTTTCGCTGCAAGTCGCGTCATAAAGGCACCCATCCCACCTACTTCAATAGGAAAATGGCTTGCTCTCCCGGGAGTCTGGGAGACCTACTCGGAAATTTGGGAGCCTCCTGGTCATTCCAGGAGAGTGGGCAAGTATGCTATCAGCCCCCAAAACTGATTTTTTTTCTCTATTGTCTGTTCTGTTTACTAGTGTCACTGTTTATAACCAATGGGTGAGCACAGTTACATTCCATAACTTCCTCAGACAGAGAGCAGGTTATTTCCTGTTCCCCTTTCCAGCAGCACTATTTGTAACAACAGGTAATTACAGTCATTATACTGCCTGAAATTAAGAGAACCGATGTGTCCATCTTCATCACTGGTACCAATCAGCACAATGACAATGGATTTAATGGAAGATCTGGAGATTTAAATTCTGAAGTTATAATGTGCCTAAGAGATTCCACAATTTGCATAAATGTAGCAATATTTAGTAAAATTATATTGTATGAGCATTAGGCTACCGCTAGAGATGCTCAATAATGCGGTTTGAAATTGATTGAATTTCACTAGTTCGAAGGCCCCGAACATATTTGCGGCACAATCACCCTCACGCTCCCATCGAACTGTGAGTTTGTATTTTTGCGACTCTCGTTTGCCATGCAGAGTTCTCCATTCATGTTCACCACATTAAAATTAGTGTTATTAACATTTTTTTAAACATTGTTTCAATAATATTTTTAATTAGTTAAAAAAAAGTTTTCGTTTTTATTTTTAAGTTAAACTGCAAAGACTACAGTTTTTGAAGTTGACCATTTGCCGTTTGTGTTCAAGGTTCGTAGCTCGCAAAAGAAAAAACACCAAAATATTTAAAAATTACCTCACCGTATGAGAACCAGCTTGCACACGTCTGAGCTGCCTCAAACCTTTACACTGGCTCAAACATGATCAATCCAGCTTGAACATGGCCGAGCTTGTTTGACTTTCCGATTAGTTTTTCATGGTTTTAAAATTCAAATTTTTGCAAACTTTGAACTTCAGAATCTGTCTGAAAATCTAAATGTGCTCATACTTGGCTATCTGTGACCTGATTTACCTGTTGAGACCTTGGCTCGTTTCCTGGACTCTGATTGTTCTCCTCTGCCCTTTTGACCTTTGCCTGTTTTCTGGACTTTCCGTGTTTGCTCCCTGCCCTGACCTTTGGCCTGTACCTGACCTTCCTGCTTGCTACGAACCCACAATCTACGCCTGTTCCCGTTTTTTGCCTCCAGTATTCCTGTTTCTCTACCTTGTGCTGTAGTTATTCTAATTAGCTTCTAATACCATAGAGTTAAGTACTGGGTGCACCTGAGTACCTCCGAACACATTTAGTTCTACGTGAAAGTCAGTCGCTAAAGGTGAAGTCCTCTACTAGTTTGGTTCTAGAAGCTTATCAAATAGCCGCGGTCCTAACATAGTGCTACAGAATTGGTGGCGCTATATAAATAAATGGTGTTGATTACTAAGGTGACCTATTGATGTTCAGTACAACTTGTTCCATCAGCAGCGTTTGACTTTCATGGTATATTCATAAGAAAGTTTACATTGGGGTGCACATGTGAAGCTGCAAGTGTATATGCCCGTTCCTATCAAAACAGCTACTTAAACCTTACTCTTCCCTAGCACTCTGTGTGTTATTTGTGTTATAACTGATTGCTGACCTCGACTGGTCTGGTTAATAAACCTTGCTGCCTTTCCTGACCTTTACCTTGTTCAATGACCTTGCCTCTACCTACCAATTTTCGACTCCACTGTCTAATTAGTATTAACCTGACCCTTAAGCTCAGAGCCGTAACTTAAAATTTTATCTCCTGGGGGTCGAGAAGGAAAACTGCAGCCCCCCCTAGCCCTCAATTTTAACTAAATTGAACATAAGCTATTCATAAACTGCACCCCCTAGTTTTGGTCCTGCTTAAGCTCCTCATACCAGACTGCTAAGAAGCTGGATCCAACAGGGAACCAATAATGGAGTTTGACTGTGACCACATACATGATTAGATTCTGACTGAAATGCACAGTCTTTTTGGGGCCATAAACGTTGCAATTTGCGACCACTTAGGTCTCAAAATGGACAAACTGACAATTAAAGTCTAGGCATATAAGGTCATCTTTAGTCTCTATGTTTTTGTTCAAGACTATCTCCGTAGTCTTGGAGACCTACTGCCTAATTACACTGGCAGTATATGGGTATGAGGAAAATTCAGACATGGGAGAAGGTGCAGCTCAGCAGTTTTAGGTCTGTTCGAGTCATACTAGGCACCCTAGCTCCTATCACAGTGTCAGCCCTTTCTGATCCTTTGTGATCTTAGACAAGTCACTTCGTGTCCAAGCAAACACCTGCTAAGCTTGTATGGGCAGGGAATAAATACTGAATGTACTGTGCTATACATAAATATTTAATGCACTACATATCTAAAATTAAAACAAAACTTCTTACTGCTTTCTCAATCTGTCTGCATATTAATATATTAAAATAGCTACTGAGAAGAAAAGAGATCTATATATAGTTCAACCACAGGTGTCATAGTGCTTAAAATGTAAGTATGGGTTTTGCATAGTTGAGTATTGCTCTATTATGGCACAGATCTGGGGGCTCAGGGTTAATTTATCTACAAAGCTACGACAAGGCCCCTTTAAAAAAATGTTCTATTGAGTCCAGTAAATTCTAGAGACATTTCTCCTATTATCAGTTTATATTTATGTATGAACATATATTTAGGGAGTGTATAGCTGCTGTTTTCAATATTGCGCACAAGTACAATATATTATTTCTGTTCTATCATTGCAACTGCAGTTGGAAAGCTGACCATATGTGGGTCGATCCTGCCTCTCTGTAGATCTAATTGGCCACGTAGGTAATACGTAGGTGGCCAGACTTGGCAAGATATTGCCGTTCGGCCACTGAGATAAAGTGGTTGGATCACTTCTCAGCATGTCTGTGGCTTTTTAGTGTGGTCAGATAATGATTACAGACACGCATAGTGGTCATCTGTGGTCATCGCCTGATGGCATATCCCACGATGCCCGATAATCAAGGGTATAAATACAATAGGTTCAGAGGGTGCTGATGATACGGGGCCAACAGCTGAGGAGGGCCCACATGGGTACATGTGGTCTTCTACCAATTTTTTTCTATGGGACCAACAAAGGTTTAGTTACGCGCCTAGCGATAATAATCTGATCAATGTTGATCAGTTTATTATGGTGCATTGCAGTAATTTCAGGGCCACAAGTGTTACAATATTGGGACAATTGCACAATATGAGTTGCAATATTGCACCACGCTTGGCTAGCGTTATATCATTTTTCTTGCTCTTCTTCAGACAAGATAGCAGACGACATCTTTTATGTAAACAGATAGACGGCTCAACAGATATATTTTTAGTGGTATGGAAACCATGACTAATATAGCCATAAGACGATTACACCACTTGTGAAAATAAATTATGATTTCAGGGGGTAAATGTATCACATACTGATTCTTGCAACTTGCCTTTAAAGCCGTTGCCGCTTTAAATTTACAATGCAAAGTCGAGTTGATACATTTACCCCCAGGACTTAAAGAAATGAGAAAGAATGTAAGAGACCTAAAACAAATGTCATTTCAGAAATGTATTGTTGTTTTGTGCTCCGTACTGAATTCTTGCTAGTTTGTCATTTACACAATGTTCCAGGTTACAATTTCCAGCTGGTTGACCTTGTTTTAGGTATAATTAGCCCAGCCTTTAACGCCTGCTGTGAAGGGTAACACAAAACTGTGTAACACCAGCATTTACTCAATGTGTCTGACACAGTCGCTGTGACTGGATATTTTTTTAGTTACAAAAGACAAAAAGATTAGCTAAGCCTTTTTAGCAATTAAAAAGTTAAAAAAATATTTTTAGCATCTAGGTCTTTTCTACATAAGAACTTCTAAGTAAAGAAAAAGTTTCTATGTAAAATGAAGATTCTGAGTTTGCGAGCAGGACCTTCTTCCCTCTCTGTCTGTATTACCCAGTATTGTTTTATTACTGTGGTTGTTTCCAATTGTAAAGCGCTATGGAATTTGCTGGCAGTATATAAATAAATGATGATGATGAAATTACTTCCTTAAAGGGATTCAATTGTCAACAATGTATATAATTTAAACGGTGGTAATTGAGTTATCGGTGCTGTAAAGACCGACACTGTTCACTCCTACATAATTATTCCGATAAGGAAAAGAGCGACATAGAAATAATAACTATTAACCAGTAAAGAGACGTAGAGGAAATCCGATGAGAGGACATCGCAACACATCCAAATGACGTCAGTTGCGTGCGCGACTTGGAAATTTCGTCTTTTAAAGTGGCAACGCACGGACCCAGGTAAGTATTACCTTTACGTTAGGGGTTAGGGTTAGGAATAAAATTAAGATCACCATAGTCCGTGCGTTGACACTTTAAAAAAAAAGTTGCGCACGCAACTGATGTCATTTTGAAGTGTCGCGATGTCCTCTCATCGGATTTCCTCTGTGTCTTTTTACTGGTAAGTAGTTATTTTTCCTATTTCTCTCTGTTCATTATCGGAATAATTATGTAGGAGTAAACAGTGTCGGTGTTTACAGCACCGATAACTCGTACTACACCCAATTTAAATGTATGTTTAGCGTAATATTTACAAACATATAGTTGATTACAGCCACACTTGCCAGCTCATCAATTATCCCCTTTGGGAGAGTCTCCAGGACATTCCGGTATGGTAGACACCTATCATCATTACAGCTATTTTGTGTGAAAAATATTTAGCACAAAAAGTTTTCATTTTTTAGTGTTCTATTGATGGGACAGCAGCTGTTTGCTGTTTACATTTAGATACTTTACATTATCATTATATAACTGATAATGATGTCTATAGCTTAAGCTGGGTACACACTACAGAAATTTCGACCGACTTTTTATGCCGAGCGATTTTACATGCGATCGATGTTCCGATCGCTCAGTCCATGGACTGCATACACACGAGCCTTGTTTAGGACGATAAAGGGAAGAGCGGATGTCCCTTTAGCGACTTTTTACAGCCATGTTGTCGTGAGCAATGACTGTAATTTCGTACTCACTGTTGTGGATCGGAAGTTTATACACACTACACAGCGGAAACGAGATTGGAACGAAAATATTAAACGGTACGACCAACCAAATGAGGCGACAATCGTCCATTTGGGTGGACTTTCGACTGCACACACTGACCCGACTTTTGAACGAGAGGTCGTATGTCGGCTGATTTAGCCGATTATTGGATGAAAACTGTGTAGTGTGTACCCAGCTTTAGGTAGCCTGAACCTAGCATAGAGCCACAGATTTCCTAAAGTGTGAGCTGGCTGCGGTGAAGGTGTGATAGAAACACATTGGACTTGTAACAGAGTGATTCCACGTCAATATAAAAATATAAACCTGTATTATTTTGTAACATTGAGAACATCTACAACGGTTGACATCACTTCTATGTGTCAACTGTTTCTTTGCTCTTTCCCTTTAGATTGTAAGCTCTAGTGAGCAGTGCTCTCTTCCCTTCTGGTCTCATTACCTAAAACTTTTGCTCACCAGCTACACTCATCCCTGGGCTCTCTGCCCCTTGATTCCACTCCTTCAATGCCTTCTACCTCTTTCAGTGGCTCTAAACCTGTTGGTTGCACCCACGCTAATAGGCAGAGGTATCAACTTGGAAACAACTGCAACCGTGTATAAGGTGTCAATAGGTCAATGTACTGCGGTAAATATAACTGATTTATTATTACTATCACACATAACAGCAATATGTAAAATAGCATAGGCCTGGGTATGTATCAAACCATACACGCCCAACATACAGAAAATAGCTCTAGAGAAACTCCTAAATGAAAAACTCGAGGTTCAACTGGTGTCTTAAGCTGAGTGACTGAAAGTGTACTATGCTTAGGTGTATAAACAATCACCCTCAATAACTCTGTTTCATCTGCCCAATAAATGAGCTATATGCCAACCCACCTTTTTCTTAAAGCCTTCCAGTCTCCCACTAAATTGCCTACCTTTTCTTCTGCCTCTTCACCTTCATTCCCCTTCCCCTATCCTCCATTCCTCCCTCTCTCCCCCGTGTCTCTCTGTCTGTCTACCACACCCCTTAGATTGTACGCTCCTTTGAGCAGAGTCACCTCTCCTCCTGTCTTCACCACTGTTAACTCTGCTCTCCAGCAACCTTGCCCTCCTCCTCGAGGACCCTCTTCCCCCCGTCCCCTCCCGCTCCCTCCTCTCCCCCCCCCTGGGGGTCTCCCTATCATCCGTGCCCTCCCTCTTGGGCTCCGTCGTATGCAGACCTTCCCCTCTCCCCTCCCCCGCCCTTGCTGTGCTTTGAGCTCACGGAGTTACTGTGCTTATTGTTTACTGTACTGTGCTGTCTCTCCTCATATTGTAATTTAGTTTGTCCCTGTACGGCGCTACGGACACCTAGTGGCGCCTTATAAATAAAAATTAATAATAAATTAATAATAATAACACTTGTTTTTAATATGTATTGTCCACACGTAGCCAAACCATAGAGTGGAAAAATTGCTGGCATAATTAGAAAAAATCACAGTTCCTGACGTGTGTTGTTGATATGCATCAATACAAAGCCACATAATAAATATGTGCAGGAAACTCTTACTGGAGATACAGCCAACAATAACCGGAGTTCTTACCTGGATATGGGGCAAACTGACGTATCGCACAGCTACGTGTGCACTGGTTGATTACCGTTCCACAAAGGTGAAGCAATCCGGTGTGCCTCTGGCTCCTCCTCTATGCACAGTACTTCAATAGAAGCTTGTTTAAGCTTTTCGTATTTGCTGCAGCATCCGAACTGTAGATAGACATCCAAACTGTACCATGTCCTTGATACAATGAAGCTAGCCAGAAACGGTCACACATGTCCCTGTGCCCCCATCAGCATTGCACCCTGGATGGTTGCCCCCCTAGTACAGCCCTAGTTATGGTCCTACCCTGTAGCTTCGCCCATGCCTTTCAGTCATTTGACCACAAAACAACTTGAATTCCAGATTTAGTGCCTATAAAATGCTAGCAAAGTGAACATTTATTTGCGTGAAACCAGGGAAAATATAAAGAAAACATTATTTTTCCAGAAATCTCAACATTCATTATTAAGGTATATCAGTAAGTAATATTTGAAATTCTGATGATTTCTTGGAATGTATAAAATGTGTAGCCTAGGGAAAGAATCTTCAGACAATATATATATCCCTTTTATCAAAAGTCTTCTCTGCTATAATACAGATGATATTTCATTTCACATCCCCCACTTATGTTTCCATAATTGTGTATCGCAATCGAAAAACCTTATTGTTTACAATTCAGGGTCAGAGAGGTGCCCCTGTGGACAGATATAGCTTCGTTTACACTAGTGTCAACCTCTTAAAATGAGTTTGTATGACCAAATGCACAATAACCATTGAACTGTGAAGGCCGTCGGCTGATGACATTCCAGGAATTTTGTTGAGAAATTGTATTGTTCTCACACGTTTATTGTGTATTTGTATTGTTGAGAAAGTTCAGAAGTTCAAGTTGTAAGTGCAGAAAAAAGATACGCATTCTAACACCTCAGGGTTATAACGCTCTATGGTGTCAGTCTCGTCTCTTCATTGTCAGTTTTGAATTGTTAATTTATTTCTGTAAACCATTCACAGCTAATGTTCAAAGGTAAAATCTATGAATATAGTGCAGTACACGATATAAAATAGATTACTTCATTGTGCTTACCTTGAAACATTCAACTTATTTCTTTTAAATTATGAAATTAAAATTTACAAGATTGTTTCAATGGTGTAACTGAGAATCTGGCGGGGGAGCCTAGGTAGCTGCCTAGGGTGCCAATGGTTACGGGGCACCTAAAACACTGTGTTAATGTCATAAAGTCATTCAATCAGTGCCCCCACATGTCTTACATCTGAAGCTGGCAGCTGCTGTACCTCCATGTCTGTGATAGGCTGAGAATGTGGCGCTTGGCTATGATATCACAGCTACAGTCCCTACAGGATATTCCAATGTTAAAGAAAAGCTAGATGGTATAGTTATACAGGGCACTGCAGGAATATCATTTGCTTGCTTATGTGTTTATGTCTATCAGGCCATGAGACTCGCTTCTCCCAGAGAGGAGGGCAATGCATTGTGGGGATGAAATAAAGACTCCATTATTGTCTCAGAAACAGGTGAATAACGCAATACTGGTATGTGCTAAATGCTCCAAAATGTATATTTTGTAGTCTAATAAATAGACCCATATCTTTAACAAGGAAAGCCGTCTTTGCAATAAAAATGAAATTCCATGGATAGATTTTAGCCTGCACGGTGGAAAAAAGATCAGCAGGTTCAGGCGCCAGCAGTTAAAATGGTGGAGTAGAGGTTTAGGAGCACAGGGAGGAGAACTGATTTAGCCCAAACTGATATTTTCATTTTGACTGTAAATGCTGAAGAAGAATGGGCCCTTCCCTCCCCCACAACCTGTAATCCACGCCCTGGATGGTTTACACTTCCTTCCCTCTCACCAAAGGTTACACCCCTGCAGCTCTCACTTATCCTGGAAGCTGCATTCCTGGTTAATGTGTTCACACAGGAACCCGTCTCATTGTGCTCGGGCTGTCTGCGTGGCTGACTTTCCTTTGTATTAAAGAGGATTACAAATAAACTGACACCATTTTTAAAAATGTGCTTTTGCATATCCAAACGATCCTGCCAGCATTTGTCCTAATTAATACACCTTGGAAAAGTAAGACACACAAAACCAACCAAGGTTTTATTTAAATCTGCACTTAGCTGATGTCTCTTCAGGGTTAGTTCCTAACCCATGGGTTATCATGTTGCACTCCAACGAATGGGAATACCATCTGTATCGTGGAAGTAACAGGGATTCTTTTTACAGAGTTCCCCTGAATACATCTTCCAAATGACATCCATTTTTCAAAATGATCTAACCCTCATACATGTAGTTACTTAGTATTTAGGGCATTGAATTGCAGCGAATGTGTCATTGATTGGATGGTTGGTCCAGCCACTGATGTTCGGCCAGTTGGGGAAAGGTGGGTTTTTTACAGGGTAACTTATGTGGCTGGATTTTCTTTTAAGGCATCATGTTGCATCTGTTATGGCTTGTGCAATGACACGCAAAGCTGTTATGTAACTCGAAATAAAGTTGGCCAAATACACCTCCCATTAATTTGATCCCCAGTTAGCATTTTCCTTCCTTCTATTACACATTAGTAGTAAGCAGTTACCCACACATTATTCCAGATGTGACTCCACATTAAATACTTGCACAGTGACCCTGTGCAGTGCCCATTCCTGTGACCAGTATACAAAGTACACTTCATTCTCTTGTGGCCTGCATAAAATACAGAACCCCTGGTGGCCAGTGTACAGTGTGCCTATTGCATACTAGCCAGTGTACATGACCTTAACAAGGGACATCTGCCCCTCTGTCCCACAATCTAACTATAATCAGCCACTCAATAATGGACACAACACCAAGCAATGGAGAGAATATGACCACAGCCTTTTATTTAACTTTTAAATCATAAGGGGAGGGGCGACCGATCAGCCAGTTGCCCCCACAGGCTATGTTCGGTTCACCATGCCTGATAGTCAGAATCCAAAGGTTCACCGTACACAATCATCTGGCTTTCTGACATTCTATCCTGGCAAGAGTCAAAGCCCGGGTATAATAACCCAACCTGTGGGCCGAGAACGCCTCCAGGACCGCCTCCATGGCCAATTTGTGGGGTTTCCTTCAATTATAACCGTACCATCCCACCTTTTCCAGGGGCTACTAATAAGCTCCCTCCAAACTGCAACACAGGCTGTGACAATCAAGTACATCAATATCTCCATCATAATTACCTTCATGTATTCATTTTTCTTTTCTCTAATTATTCATTTGGTTTTATACATATGAATTCCTCTAACCAGCATGATGCTGATCACCCCTTCTTCTTTCCCCTCATTCTCCTCCGCACTCCCGTTGCAGCTGTCTATATACCTGATGTTCGCTCAAATCCCTTTCCTTCTCTCCTGCCTAGCAAGTTTAGCTATCCTTAATACCAGCAGTGGGACTGGAGGCAGTCTCCATGCTGCTGTCATTCACCCACCAGCTGATTCCTAGCGGGGACTTTATACAGTACTACTGTTTCCTGATTGGCCAGTTTCTTGGTTGCTATTGTGCAATGCAGAGGTCATTACTTGGTGGCTAATGGAAATTACAGTGTTCATTTCCTTGTTGTTAGAGTACTTTGCAGATCCCTCGGTCATGTCACATATTCCCAATATATCTTAACAACCAGTCCCGTCCAGGGCCATCTTAACAACATTATGGGCCCCTGAGCAAAGCAGTGCACCGGGGCCCCTAGATATAGATATAGATATAGATATATAGATGTATACAGATATAGATATATAGAGATAGAGATAGATAGATAGATGTACTTGCTCAGTGACCCTTGAAGGTGTTTTTTGCAGGTTTATTTCTTTTGCAGGATTATTTATTCTCATTAAGAGCCGTGCCTATGGGGCCCCCTTGCCCGTGGGGCCCCCGGGCAGCTGCCCATCGTGCCCAATGGAAAAGATGGCCCTGGTCCCGTCACTAGAGGCAGGAAGGATGACTCCTTCTCATGTGCTCCATTTCACCTGCAAAGGTCTCCTTGATCGTATTTTACTTAATGCTGACAGCAGCCCCAGCTGCATTGCATACACTGGTACATTGTGAATGCCCTAAATCTAGCTAGTGCAGCCATGCTGGTAGTCAGTGGGCAGCACGGTGGTTCAGTGATTGGCATTTCTGCCTCACAGTGCTGAGTTCGATTCCCAACCAGCTCCATATCTGTGTGGAGTTTGTGTGCTCTCTTTTGGGTTTTCTTCTGGGTGCTGTGGTTTCCTCCAACCCTCCAAAACTGGTAGATTAACTGGCTGCTGACAAAAGTAACCCTAGTCTATGGGGGGAATTCAATTCCCTCCATAATATCGCATAATACGTTAATTTTAACCGTGCTTCCTGCTCGTGGCTCCCTGAGCTGCGAGCAAAAAGCCAGCGTTGAAATTACAGAACTCATGGTGATTATGCGCACTATTACCGTAATATCGGTAATAGTGCGTAGGCCAATTGAAATCCCCCTATGTGTGTCTGACTGTGTGTTATGGAATTTAGACTGTAAGCTCCAATGGGGCAGGTACTGACCTGAATGAGAAATATTCTCTGTACAGCGCTGTAGAATTGGTGGCGCTATATAAAAAATGGTGATGATGAGGAGGAGATATTCATTGCTAAGGGCACTGTTGCGCTTATTTTTGTGGACCAGTGCAAAAACAAAATTTACTCCAACATTATTTAAAGGAGAAGAAAGGGGAAGAGAGATCACATTTTCGTTACTAAGCAGAGGGGTGCATAGTGGTGGAGGAACATCTGCCCCGGTGCGGTCCCAAAGTGAGCTACCTTGGGCTGGGTGACTGTGCTACCTGCATTTTTTACCTTTAAAATGTTCATAACAGGCTGCTGAGCCGAGCCGAGCCCCATCCGGGGGTTAAAATTTGCCAGACAGCCCCTCACCATCTCTGAGTTAGTGAAGATCAGGTTTCTGTACTTTTAATAGGAAGCATAATGCACCTTCCAGCTGCACTTTAGCAGAGAACGCGCACTTCAAGCAATATGAACAAAATGCTGAAAGACACAAAATTGCCACATATAACAATGGCCTCCCCAATGTCCAGACACTATAAGAGCACCACTGATTATGCCACTGATTGATGGCTAAAATGCTGCCATAGCTTAAAAAGTCATACACTATAATAGTAAAGCACGCTATAGCTAATGGATTAAATCTCATACACTACATGTTATTTTACCCTATATATACAGTTATCTTCTCTATAGTGAATACATTTGAAACACCAATCTACTATTTTCCTGTATAAATAAGAAGCCCACTATAAATTCCCTATCTGGCTCTCGACATCTGACTTAGTCAGAACAAATGAATATACATATGTAATGTAATGTAATGTAATCAGGGTTCCATAAATATAATAACAGCAAATACATGTGCCTCTTAAACAGCTACACATAAGTAAATGGTAAAAGTAGAGACAGCTATAAGTCATGATGGTTCTCTCAAGTATATACTGCTGACAGCAGGTGCCGTTGGTTACTTAGTTAATTAGACAGAACAGACAACTTGCAAAAAACAAATGTAAAAATACATCTCAACATTAGGATCACATCTTCTTAGCTTTAGCAGCCTGAATTCCTGCAGGACCATCATCAATTTCATTGATTAGACGTGGCATGAGCTACTGGAGAAGGGCATGGTTTGATGTATTGTGACATGGTCTGGGCAAAATGGGGGCATTGCCTAATTCAGTCAGGGGGTATGCTTGATTACTGGTGAGATCTGTCTAATATGCATACACTAGACATGAGCTTCATTCTACTACTTTAGAACGATATCCTTCATCAGTGCTTCTTTTGTAATAGAACTCACCGGACCTGACTTCCGGCACCTTTTTCGACGGATTTTCAAGTTTTAAAAGTAACTTTTGAATATTTGATGTCTGGTCCACATGGACTTGAATCTCCCTGTCGAGCGTAGCAGGTCGGCGGCACAATCATTAAAGTGGTGCATGCGGGCTGCTTGTGTGTCAAGTCCGATGCATGCGTTTTTCGTCCGCACTTGTTGTGATGGCGCTGCTCAGCTTGTGGCGCTGCTCAGCTTGTTATTGGTCGTGTGGTCGCTCGCTGAGCGTTATGTTTCATTACACAACTGACGTGTGTGTACAGTGATTGACTACGTGATGTGAAGGGACATCCCGATTCGTGAACCCAAAAAAGGGGTGGGGCTTAACACAAAAGTGGGTGGTGTTTACATACATTTGTTCATTTGTGGGTGGAGCTTTGATAGAACAGGGCGGGATTATATCATCCCACTTTCAGGATTCTAAATATTGTAATGTATGACATACACGCATAACATCACAAAATGGCACAGCAGGGACAAATTTTTCTCAAACTCATAAATGACCCAATGGTTTCATGATATATTTTGCAATATGTAATATTACTAGTGCATTTTATTTGAGCAAATACCTCGTTTTGATTATATTTAATGTCATAGTCATGAATTAGGATTATTTTTGTGGTAAAATCTATCAGAATAAAATATATTTTTTCTTTACAGACGTTTCACTTAAGATGATGGGGACTGTCTTCACTCTGTCAGAGGATTGGTAGATCCATGTAAATTTGTCAGAAAACAGTTGCTGGATACTGCATTTTGCTAATCCAGATAGATCAGGGGGTAAATGTATCAAGCTGAGAGTTTTACTGCAGGTTTGAAAAGTGGAGATGTTGCCTATAGCAACCAATCAGATTGTAGCTATCATTTTGTAGAATGTACTAAATAAATGATAGCTAGAATCTGACTGGTTTTTCAAACCCGCCGGAAAACTCTCAGCTTGATACATTTACCCCCAGGTCTTTCTTAAATGTGGCGGAATAACTATGGTTTTTATATCTGGGGTATTTTTAATATAAATTTACCATTTCAATTTGCAAAAGAATTAACTTTAAAAAATACAAAGTCTAAGGCAGATTGTTTAATTTGACGCAATCGGACAAGAGGTTCAGCAGCTGTGAGACATAACTATCTGAAAAGGGCACCCAATGAGAGGATGTAAACCAATCACATGACATTCACGTCCTTATGTGCAGCCCTCTGCGGCTAGGTAGACCTATCAGCTGCCGGGTTGACCTATCTGCTGCCAAACAGCATTAATATCATAATTAAAAAAATAAAAATAATCAAAAATACACTTTTAAAAAAAATTAAATGTCACAAAGGGTTAAAGACATATTTAATGATGGGTTATCTTTTATTCATTATTGCTTATATTCTTTTCTTTAAACGATTTAATTCACAACACAGGATTTAGTTTACAAAAACTGCTCTTTTCTTCTAAACAGTAACATTCCAACGCTATTTGTTTTTCTCTCAAATTTGTCAGAGGTCAGTTTGTCCGGCTCATTTACAGATGACGTATCAGTTTATCTCACATGAATGAACCTTTAGAAAGGTTCAAAAATTACGCTAGGCCAAACCAGCAGCAAATACTCCCGACACGAGGTCAGCTTGTTAGGCAGCTTCCTGAAAAGGGAAAAATGTCTTCAACTTTTGTGGTAGCGTTGTCAATTCCTGTCTGAATAGATCTGTTTTACCTCTGGGACTTCCTCCTACTTTCCTCCATTTTTATTTTTCCATTGGGTTAATAGCTATTCCGTGTAGGGTCATAGAAGACATCTGTGTCTCAGATAATATGCTTACGATGATTACCACACATAATTGACTGACCTTCCCTCATTCTCTGCCTGCTCCAGGCCATGGCTGATAGGCTGAAATGCTCATGAAAAGGTGATTTTCTATCACACTCCATTGTGCTACTGAGCAAACATTTTAGCTAAAGCTTTGAGTGAATCACCTTTTCAAGCTCTTCCTTAACAAGGAATCCGTGACCAATCTCATGATATTGGGTCTGAAATGGCTACGGGAAATTTCTACATCTAAACGAATTCATGCTATAGAGCCAGGGGTGGAGAGCAAATTGTTCTTTACATCTTACCTTAATACATATCTGTTGTCTGTTGTTCTTATTATTGTAGATATACTTAAATAGAGGAAAAAAAAGCAATAGAACTCTCTACTTTTTATGAAATTGTATTTACATTTCACAAGCTGTCCTTTAAATAAATAACCACCATCTTCCACAAATATGTAATGGGGACTCCCCTGGTGTCCAGAGGTACCATGATGAAATTGGGCCTCCATTAAGGAGGACCTAATGAGCACAGCAAATTGTTCTGTCAGCCTCCCCACACCAGCTCATGACACTTTTTTGTCAGGTGTAATTGGAGAATCGGGCTTTCAAATCTAAATTAGTCACTGAAATAAAGTGTTGGCATGACTCACTGGATGGTGGACTGACTGTTCTGTATATTGGGTCCTCCTTTGAGGCCTAATTTCTTCATTGCTTATCCCAGCACAGAGGAAGAAGGGTGTCAGAATTACTCTGTGGAATTGATGATACCTGCCAGCAGTTGTCACTACTGAGTACTGAGGCGCCGAGTCTAACACGCCCCTGGTTTTCACCAGGAACCCCCGCAAGGAGGTATGGACTTCGCTGCAAGGGACGTGCAGGTCGCGGCCCTCAGTATCAGTCAGCTGGCGAGGTAACAATTGAGGCAGCGGTGATAGCTCACCAGGATGCAGGATGGAAGAGTAGTCAGCAAGCCGGGTCAAAACTAGAGGAACGGATATAGCCAAATCAGAAGCAGGAGAATGGTCAGGAAGCCGGGTCAATACCAAATATCAGTCTAAGCCAGAATCAGGAACCAAGGAGAAGTCAGGAACAAGCCGGGGTCAGAATCCAAATAACAGCAACACAGGAACAAACGCTGGAGCAAGGCTGAAGACCAAATACTCTGGCACTAGACATGTGGCTGCTTTATATACCCTAAGGTGCCTCCTGATAGGGGTAGGGAGATTTTGGCTGTAACACATGCTGGCTGCAGACAGGTGAGCAGAGATAGCGTCCTGCTGCTAGGCAACAGGACGTGGTTGCTTGGAAGCTGCAGGCGTCCGTCTCCTGCCCCAAGTGTCAGTGTGGAGACGGCGCCTGACAAAGGGTCCATGCGAGGCAACTTCATTGGACAGTTCCATGGAAGGAACGGAGGGGTACATTTTTAAAATTATATTCCCTGAAATGGAAATGTATTTTTTTTTAAAGATTTGTTTATTAGAGGTCATAAACATAACAATAAAATGATACAACAACAACAAGTATACATCGGTGGTGGCAACAAAATCAATATATACATAACTTGCTGCAGCATAAGAAGATGGGGGTAAACCATTTGAAGAGACCATAGTTTTTAAGGGGTATGGTAAGGGAGAAGATAGAAGAAGAAAGAGGGAAGAAAAGAAGAGAAGTGCAGAAGAAGAGGAGGGGAGATTAGAGCAATAAGGGTAAGAGAGAAGAGAAGAAAAAAAAAAGTTGGAAAAGGAGAGTAGGCAGCGTAGCGGAGACCGTGCAGGGAAGGGGGTAGAAGGGAGGGGGAGCATAGGTATTCAAAGGACAATAGCTCATGTTATGCTATGGGAGGGGATGCGGTATTGTAACAAGGACAACCAAGGGTCCCATACTTTATTGAAAGATTTAGAGAAGTTATTAATGGTGCTCGTCATAAATTCCATGCGACGGACACGCCACGCCCAATTGAGGATAGTCTGGAGGGAGGGAGGTGCAGTTTGTTTCCAATCCGCAGTGATTTTGCAGGTGGCGGCTGAAATTATGTGACGTGTAAGGTTATTTTGATGACAAGTCGCAGCGTGGAACCCAAGGGGCAAAATAAAGAATCTGGGGTCAAGTGGAATGTCAATTTGGATTGAATTAGGTTCTTAATGTCATGCCAAAATTGGGTTAGTTTCAGGCACTCCCACCAGATGTGAAGAAACGTGCCCGCTCCAGAGCACCCACACCATCACCCATCCGAAGTATTGGGTAACATCTTGCGAAGGCAGGTCAGGGCATAATGCCACTTATAGAGGAGCTTATATACATTTTCTGTTATTTTAATGCATATTGAGCTAGAGGCAGCATTTTCCCGTATGTCAGCCCAGTCTTCATCATCCAAGGAGTTATCTAGAACATGTTCCCATGCCAACTTATGGGGATCCAAATTAGATTCGGATGGGAGAGTGAGCTCAGAATATATAGTGGAGATCAAGCCAGGTGTGTATGCCCTGCAAAAGCTTAAATCGTAGTGAGTTGGTGTGCAGTGAGACGCGATTTGATAGAAGTATGGAGGTTGGGAATCTGGAGATACTGGTAAAAGTATTTAGTTGGGATACCAAAAGCTGTTTGAATATCAGGAAATTGTGGGCAAAAGGGAAGAGTGAGATATATCACTTAAACAACGGACACCTTGAGAGTGCCAGGCTGAAAATGTGGAGCGTAGCGAATTCTGGAGATTTAAACAAAGGGATAATCGGAGAAGGGTACATAGAAAATCTATATTGTCTAGTTCCGGAATCCCGAAATTGCTAAGTATTGTGAGACCATCGGATGGATCAGGACCCGCTTGGGACGGCGAACCCATGGTAGTCAGAGGAGAGTAGCAGTGGTGAGCAGACCTAGACCTTCAGCCTCAATAGATACCCAGACCCTAGAGGCCCCGTGACCACACCATAAGACACATTGAGCGAGATGAGCACGTAGATAGTAGCATTTGAAATTCGGGATTCCAAGGCCACTACCCCTAGTGGACCTCTGAAGGACACTCACGGTCGTTTGCCCGCCCAGATGAATTTGGAGGTAGTGTGTTGGAGAAATTTGAACACATCGCGGAAATGTCTTTTCATTTAAATTTTTGCACACATTCATCAATGGTTATTAACAAGCAGAAATGACCGCACTGTCTGGGCCCACTTTCCTATAATAAATACAAATTACCAAGCTAGCATGTTCTTCGCCTTTAACAACCCCTTTCTCTTAAAGTTGGATGCACTTTCTGGAACCTCAATTCCTCCCAGGTCTTTTGCATTTATTGTTAAGAAAGATTGGGAACATACAACGGACCCGTTGATCTAAGAAAAAGTTGTGATGCAATAGTATACAAACCAAAGAGGGTATGAATACGAATGGTCAGAGAAATAACAAATCAGGAGACAAGTGCAATGTCTGGCAACAGGTTAGACATCAAAGCACCAAATCATTTCCAAAAGAGATCAGAATCCAAGCATGAGGTCAGGGAAGACATATAAAGGACAATATCAAAGTGCGGATCAATACAATTGACTGGCCAATGTTCCCGCATCCGCAGGTGATTCATGGGTGTCTGCGCAGTTGCACAATGCTATTAGGATGAAGATCGGCAATTGTATAGATGCAAATCATCATTTGCCTTTTTATACATCCCAGGATTTTATTCATAATTGAAGCCATTGTCCGGCACTGTCTGATGTTAAACAGCTTTTTATCAACTAATATTCTAACCAGTAGTTTCTCCGATTGTTTTACATTTAGCATGTACTTATCATAGTTATTACCATCATTTAACCTTGCCAAAACTGAGCTCATAGTTTTTCCTCCCTCTCATACCCCATCCCCTTCTGACCTCTCCATCACTGTCGACAACACCTCTATCTCCCCTGTCCCCCAACTTCGCTGCCTTGGTGTCATCCTTGTCTCATCTCTCTCCTTTGGCCCCCACATCCTCTCTCCTGCTAAATCCTGCCGCTTCCAGCTGCGCAACATCGCTCGCATCCTGCCCTTCTTCTCCCAAGATGCCACCAAATACCTTATCCACTCTCTGATCATCTCCCGCCTGGACTACTGCAACCTCCTCCTCACTGGCCTCCCCCACTCTCATCTCGATCCCCTTCGATCCGTCCTTAACGCTGCAGCTAGGCTTATTTTCCTCTCTCGCCGCTCCTCTTTTGTCTCCCCCCTCTACCTAGCCCTTCACTGGCTCCCATTCCCCTTCAGAATCCTCTTTAAGCTCCTCACACTCACCTACAAGGCCCTCGCCAACTCCACTGCGCCCTACATCTCCACCCTCCTCTCTATTCATGCTCCATCCCGCCCTCTCTGTTCTGCCTCTGACCGTCGCCTCTCTTCCCCCCTTATAACCTCCTCCCACGCGCGTATCCAAAACTTCGCCCGCGCTGCCCCCCTCCACTGGAACAAGCTCCCTCCCTCCATCAGAACTTCCCCTAATCTGTCCAGCTTCAAACGGGCCCCAAAAACCCACCTTTTTCTTAAAGCCTTTCTGTCTCCCACTTAACTTCCTACCTTATCTTCTGCCTCTGTCCCCCTACTCTCCCTCTCTCCCCTGCGTCTCTCTGTCTGTCCACCCCTCCCCTTAGATTGTACGCTCCTCTGAGCAGGGCCATCTCTCCTCCTGTTTCCACCACTTCTAACTCTGCTCTCCAGCTACTTAGCCCTCCTCCTCGAGGGTCCTCCACCCCACGTCCACTCTCGCTCCCTCCTCCCCCCTGGGGGTCTCCCTGTCTTCCGCGCCCTCCTTCTTGAGCCCCGTCGTTTGCGGATCCTCCCTCCCCCTTCCCCGCCCTCTCTAGCTGTGCATTGAGCGTACTGAGTTGCTGTGTTTACTGTACTGTGCTGTCTCCCATTGTATTGTGATTTTGTTTGTCTCTGTACGGCGCTGCGGATGCCTTGTGGCGCCTTATAAATAAATATTAATAATAATAATAATAATAATCCTAGCTGCACAACCCTACATTTGTCTGCATTAAGTTTCATCTGCCACTCCAGGGCCCATTTTGCCATTTTGTCTTTCTGTGGTGATTTACTCTCCTACTGGATGATGGTCACACTGACACAGAGGACACCTACAATAAAAGAACGATGTAAAGAAAAAACTACAGGTAGAATGACAGACTTACCTGAAAAACGACTCTGCAGATCTCCGATGCCAGCAGAAGAATGACAGCATCTCCTTCCGGCTGTCCAGGTCTCCGGCAGCACTGTGTGACGTCAGTGCGCCCTTCATGCCATTAAATTTGAAGCGGCAAACGCAGTGTCCCTGCAAGGTCTTGACATCGCCGGTTTAAATTTAAAGGCATGAAGAGCAGAGTTGTTTTTCAGGTAAGTCTGTCATTTAACTTGTCGTTTTTTCCTTACATCGTTCTTTTATTGTAGGTGTCCTCTGTGACGGTGTTATCGTAATCCTTGAAGCGATTACCACCGCTCCTACTCTCTATTAATAACAAAACATAGCTTAGTATTGTCAGCAATTATTTATACCTTATTGTCTAGGCTATCTACAAGGTCATTAATAAAATCCTTTTGCTCGCGCCCCATAGAGGTGCGAGCAAAAGTAAGCGTTTCTTTTTACAGTATAAACAGTAATAAAGCACGGCCGGAACATCACGACCAATTGAATCTGCCCCTTACTGTCATTTGCTTATGTAATTAGACTTTTATCTTATTATCAATTCAACTGTTTCTAACATCAGAGCCATCACTTTATAATAGGCTATATATAGATGTAGATATTTTCTTTTACCAATATCAAATAAGCTATGGTCTCATCTTGTTATGGAGATAGTGACAGATATTCCTTGGTTAGTGGACAGCTTCAGTTAAATGTCTAATGTAATTCCCTCTTGTTTATTCTCTGCCTCTCTTCTAGAAGCTTCATTTGTGATATATGTCATGGTATTCCTATAAATACTATGTCATATAGAGGACCACAGTTTGTTTCACAATTTTATAGAAATTGTGGGGGGACTTGCTGAATTGATCTGTCCTACTCCTCATAACATCCTCAGATTAATGGGCACCCTAAATGGAAAAATCAATTTGTAGAACAACAATATCGGAGATATCAGAGCATCAGTGCAATTGGGTAGAACTTGTGCATAATAAATATTCTCAATCCTCCTTAGGAAGCATGCGATTATTTGCCCCATCATCTTCTCACATTCGGGAGGTAGGCTCTACCTTGAACATATATCACATGAAAAAACAGACAGTATTTAACTTATGTGCAAAATAGAAAACTAGTTTTTACCCCTTTAATTTTAACATGGTTTAGTTCAGGAGACTTAAGTAAGAAGTTTCTTGCCTAAGTTCCTTCATGAATCAGGCCCATTGTCAGGAAGCTGCCCTACAATTCAGGTGGGAAATACAGTTCCACTTTTGGCTAGAATTATTGGACTTTGTTTTGTTCTCCTTCAGCTGAATTTACCTTCATGATTAGTACATGAAAAATTTTAGAGGACCTGTGTCATGTATCAGATTAATATCATTAATCTCTTCAAAAACGAATAATGTTTTCCATTCATCTTTACTTAAACCTGCAAGTACCAATAGTTTGTCAGTTTCTACTTCACCTCCTGCTGTCATGGAGGAGTGCAACCCATCAGATCCAATGTATGAAATACTAAAACTAATGGATTGTTATATCTGATGTCAATAATGTGAGTATTTGGTTCACTGGAGATGCTATGGCCCTGAAGGAGATATTGGAGAGCAATTGTTGTTTTATGATCATGCTTCCTGACAAACTTGACCTTTTTAATTAGGGTCAGTACAGAAAAATGGAACCCAAATGAACAGGGCCTAAGCAAACTGAGGCCAAAGGTGGGTACCAAAAAATGTGCCCAAGTGAACCAGGTGGCCAAATTTAGAGCAGCCCAAATCAATTGAAGATCATATGGCGGTATGTTGGTACTAACAACAATGTATGACTACACCTGAGTTCCTGCTTCTTTAATAGAATCCAGGGATCTTTCACCTACCTACAAAGACTGGCAGTTGCACGAGTCTTACACCATCATCATCTCATCATTTATTTATTTATATAGCACCACTAATTCTGTAGCACTGTAACTCCTTCACATCAGTCCCTGCCCCATTGAAGCTTACAGTCTAAATTCCCTAACACAAACGCAGATTGACACACACCTGTGGGTCAATTTGATAGCAGTTAATTAATCTACTAGTATGTTTTGGATTGTGGGAGGAAACTAGAGCGCCCGGAGGAAACCCACGCAAACACGGGGAGAACATACAAACTCCACACAGATGGTCGGGAATTGAACTCATGACCCCAGTGCTGTGAGGCAGAAGTGCTAACCATTAAGCTACCATCCTGCCCATATACACAAATGAGAAAAGGGAATACTATAAGTGGAATAGAACTGGGGAGACTATTCCAGTAGCAAACAAAGTGCTGTTTCCATTTCTGAAATCTTCATACTTCTGGTGTTAGTATTTTCATCCTGCTAATGATTAAATCTGCCAAAGGGCCATAGAAGTAATTGAAGTGATGAAGTGTAACTGACTCACTATATCTGCCAAACTGCCCAAGAGTGTGCTGTGCTAAGACTTCAGTGAATCCTAATGTATCTAATGGGCCTAACAGGCTTACACAAAGCATCCAGGAGTGGATTTTGTGAAATATGAGTGTTAGCAAAGGGATGAACCACAGAGCATGATAAATAGGAGGTGTCAGGGGCAGAAGGGGTCAATGTTTAAATGACTACCTAGAGCCCAACTCAGTGTTAATCCACCACTGTTTGTATTATGCTGAAACTCAGGGTAATCTCTGCCATGAAAGGAAAATTCACATTATTTCATGAGAAGGTTGTAACTATACTACTGCAGAGTAAACAAATCAGGATGTCATTAACAAGTTTTTTTTTAAATACAGTTTTATGTTTTTTGCTCTCCTTATCTTACAAGCCTGAACATATTAATATTTAGACATTTATAGCCTCATTTATAGTTGGACAAATTAGTGTTCTGAAAGTACTCGGAAAAAGACGTATGCAAAAAAAGTGTACTTACTTGTGCATTATGAGCTGGATGTATCTCAAGATGGGTCTATCTAAAAAGCAGTTGTATACTATAATGCTTACCTGTTGGAGGAGAGTGTGTGTATGAAGTGCTGCTTGTAGGTGGTTGTCAGGTTAGTGTTGTATAGGAGCTGTGGTCCATAAATGGTGGGTGGGTGGAAGACACACACCTGTGGTGAAAAGCGAAACGCGTTTGAATATACTCCTGCACACCTCACAGTTTGATCTCCATATTTAATCATCTACTTTATTTATTTACTGCACGTCGTTTATTCCGTATACATCATTTTAATTATATTATTATACTATTATATTACATTTATCTTTATTATTATCGTCTTTTCCACTTTATCTTTACTTCACATTACATTTCTTTATTTCAGTATCCTTTTGTATTACCTCTCATACTTTATCACTATTAATAATAGTATCGTTATTCTTGTATTCTTCTCTTTTCATAACCATATTATTACTGATATATTAATTTCTTTTATTACTTTATGTGTTTGTTTTTTACTACTATCCTTCTAATTTTGTCTTTTTCTATTTCTTCTATCCTGTACACTATGCTATTTTTCTGCTTCCAATACTCCTTCCTATCCTATCTCTATCCTTAACTCTTCCCACCCCTATGCATCCATACCTAACCAATTCCACATTCAACTTACAGTTTGCAGACCTGTCTCTCCAAACGAAAACAGAGAGTAGATACCTAGAGGAGCGCTGTTCGGACCTCCAATGCACACAGGTGCAAAAGCATTTTACACTTTGTTTTAAATGACCTCAAAGTTATCGCATTCTACCAATAAGTTTTGTGTTTTTATGTTAAAGTTAAGACCTACCAAGTAGCTTCAACAAGAATATCCCCATTCATTTTATATAGCAAAATTCCAGGCCTATAATTACAACATATCAGAATTTATCAGCAATAGTTATCTTATACAATTTCCTGGCTTATTCTCTTTAATTTGAAAAAAAAAATGTTTAAAAATAAAGCTCTTTAAAGAAAAAAAATTATACATATTGCAAACGTACGGGTGATCTTTAGAAATTGTTAGCATCACTTCATAATTATATACTACAAGTTTTAATTAACTAAAGCTCTGAAAATCATAATGCCTTATTAAAATGCAATTAATCCTTTGATTAAAAAACAAAAAGCACAAGTATTTACAACAAAAACACAAGTAGAATAATTACAAATATCATGTACCCGTTTCTTTTATTTTGGTGTCACTTATAATGTCGCCTATTCCCTTCATTAATTCAAATACACACATTATCTCAAATCCACAGCAGACTGACTGACGGTGGCCACCAAACACACAGAACTATATCCTATTGATTTTCGCAAATCCTGAACAATGCCATTTGCATGCTTGTTTCTGTAATAATAAAGATATGCCATTCAGAATTAAAACGCCGGCCAGACTTGTGGCAACTAATTGTGTTGTGTGTAATGAGTGCAATTTCAATTTGATATAACCCTCAGCTTTTCTTGCAGCACTCGCTAAGTACTTTCAAGTCTTTGTGGGGAAATAATTGATTTTTTTGTGCTATGGGCACAAGAAAATTATTATGATCTTTTGAATAATGCCAAAGAAAGGACCATGAATGATTTAAATTGGTGTATGTAGAAGGCTTTACTGTGGCTTACAGTTTGACTGACAATCTGGTAATGTAGCATCTAGATTAGCAAAATTTAAGGAGACAGCTAATGTAAAATTGGTAAAACAACACAGTTTATTTATGTATCTATTGTATTGTCATATTTATTTAGTATTAAGCAAATGATACATGATTTTTATTCCCAATACATTCTTTATCTCAATGTATTGTTAAAACCTTTTATTAACAATTGTGTCTTTTACATTTTGATTGAGTCGTATTACAGGCTATGTTTTTCCAACTGATATCTGACATTCCTGAAATATAGGATTGTGGGGTCGTAATGCTGTCACATAATCAGAAACTAAAGAGACACTGGTTAAAATATAAGAAAAAAATATGATTTTTTTTTAATAATGTACTGAGAAAAATTATTACTTTGATATATTTTAATAAACACATTGCGGAAGTTTGTCAGATATGTTTTTCTTTCCAGAAATAAATATACTTTAAATAATATCTACCATTGCCTTTTCTTGGATTTTTTTAATTTTAAAATAAATGTTTATGTACTTAATAGCTTATTTGTTTACTTTTATATTATTTTCCCCCATTATTTTCACAGAAAGGGGTATGCAAAATTGATAATCCTGAAAATGATATTATTTTGGTGGTTGAGCATTTTTTTTTAAAAAGCAGCTATGAAGTGTTACAAATTATACATTCTTCCAATTATTAGAAATTTTTTAAGCATTAATATGATCCCCAATGATTGTCGGTTATTATTTCTCTTTCATTCATGGCCTAGTATCATAATGTGTTTTTTATTCAAATGTTCTTTATGGTTGATATTTGTTAAATATAAGCCTATATACAAAAAGCATATAGACAAAAAAAAAAGTATTAAAACACTTCAGCAATTCTTTGTTTTAAAGATATATTGAATAAACACATTTAATTTGTTTGTCAGATACTTATGCTTTCTAGGAATTAATATACTGTAAGTAATTGATATCAATATATTATTTTATGTTTTTATAATTACTTTCATGGAGGGGGTATAGAAATGAATAATGTTAAAAATAATAGAATTATTTTTTTGATAATTAAAATAAAAAAAAACGTGAAATAATAAAAATAGGGGTTTACAAACATTACTATTATTTGCAGTCATTATTTCTATTCTTTATTTTCCCTTCAACTAGGATCTCATGGCACAATGAAATGGTTAATATTTGTCAAATGTAAGCTTATATAAGGATGCTCATACATTCAATTCAGGAGATAAAGTGTTAAAGCCCTTTAGCAATTCTCTGTTTAAATGTTTTTTTTTATCAATCATATTTTTTGTTAAGGATAGAATCTTGTTAATTTAGTTGGTCATAACTAAATAGTTGCTAATCTGGGGCAGGAGTCTGCTGAGAATATTGGACAGTTTAAAGGTTAATCACCGTCGCCTAGTTACATGAGTGAGGCAGAACTAATTCTTCCAAAGGCAAATGGCTTGCCGCTTTATCAGCAGTGCAGATTAGAAGTGTTAATATACAGAATAGAATGGATGCTCAAGGGCCAGTCTTCCCTTATCGGCAAACTTTGCAACAGAACTGAGCTACAGCAAAACCTCTGCACTTTCTATAATAAGGCCCCTCACTTTGCCTCTCGAGCAGAACTATCAAACAATCCTCCCCAAACTACTGCCACCAAAATCAGGGTATTACAGACCACAGCTAATTGGAAGATCACTATAATGAAGTAAAAGATAAAATACATTGGCTGCCAGCCTAAAACGTGGATCAGCTCCATACTGGAAGCTATCTTGCAATGTCACACTCTGGGAGATTTACATAAACAATACACTAGAACCAAATGCCCTGAAAATACATCTCTGTTGATGACAACGAAGTCTGACTAAAACACTATTCGAAGAATAGAACATGAGGTGCATGGGATTGCAGGTTTCTTATTTTATACATGGCTTGTTTAACATGGCATAACGCAAGATCAGCAATGGGGAGGGGGATATTGTTAGTGCCTCGCCCCTGTCCGACCCACACGTAGTTTCCATTAATCGTTTGTGCAAAATATTCAGTAAGTAAATATGAATTATTCTCTATTTCAACCTGTATAATTCTGGTTTCTTGGAATTACTTGATTATTCTGAGAGAGCTACTTAGTTAATGATATGTAGACAGTACTGGGGGGCGGGAGCGAATGTTTTTATTATGCCCTGTTTGACCCTGGAATTTTGTAATAATCCAAAACACTTATTTAACACAAGGCCACAAAATATATGGGCTAAAATCCATTCAAGTTATTGGTAAGCACAGGGAATAGGATGAAGCTATATGTGCTTGCCATCTTATCTCTTCATATTCAAATTATGAAACATAGTCATCATCATCATCAGCTCTTTATATTGCGCTACTAATTCCACAGCGCTGTACAGAGAACTCACTCACATCAGTCTAAATTCCCTAACATACACACACACAGACCAAGAGAAACTAAGGTCAATTTAATAGCAGCCAACTAACCTACCGGAGGAAACCCACGTAAACACGGAGAGAACATAACAACGCCACACGTATTAAGCTATTGTCGGGAATAAAAATAATGACCCAAGTGCTGTGAGGCAGAAGTGGTAACCACTAAGCCACCGTGCTGCCCTACCACTTGAAGCCCTTGTACTGGCTTTTTTTATATAATTTTTTTTTGTCTAACAATAGACAAATGTATTTTCTTCAGTTTCTCCAGTACTTCATCATGATCACAGTTGTTATCTGCTCTAACTATTTAAAAATGGAGAACATGTCTTGTTTGCCTATGGCATCCATGGAAATATGTAGAGTATTTCAAAATTCCATTAATAATATTTAAACCCAGATTTGTCCTTTCATTGGCAACATGTCAAGACACTACAAGCCAACAAAGCAAAGGTTTATTTGCAAAATTGGAAAATATATATGTTATTATTAGAGGTTCCATTCTTGAAATACACTGGACTTCAGATAAGTGCAGAAAGAGTTTCCACAATGATGATTTAATGCAACTTCTGAAAAAGAAAAGTGGAGGTGTTGGCCATAACAACCAATCAGATTTTAGCATTTTCCAGAATGTATTAGATAAATTATACCAAGAACCTAGATTCTGGTCATTATTTAGCTAATACATTCTAGAAAAAGCTGGAATCTGATTGGTTACTATGGGCAACACTTTTCCTTTTTAGAGGTTTTGATATATCTATCCCTAGACATAAAAGCTGCCAATTTCTTGGTTTTGTCATCTATTATTGCAATTTTATTAAAAACTATTTCTCAGGTGATTGTTCCCACAACTGATGTCTCTAAAAGAAGAGCAAATCCCATCAACTGGTTGCTGAAGCCACATGTAGACCTTCCTCTTCTGCAAAAATGCCTTTTCTACTGCTCCTGCACTACATCACTCTGATCACTTCCAACCTTTCATTTTAGAGATGGATACTTCTTCTGTTGGGTTAGGTACAGTATTATCTCAGTGCATTAAACCAGGTAAGGAAGTTCTTCCAGCGGAATAAAATATTTAATTGGTGATAGGAACAATTTACTTCCTCGTGCTAAGTTTACCCACAATAATCACATTTGCACTAGCAAAACTCCTCAACTACTCTTCCAAGACTTCCAGACCAATGTCCATCCTCTTCTAGAGTGCTGGCAGCTGATCCCACCAATCTTCTAACTGTCTGGTCTGAATTCTGTGAACCATTTGCAAAGCTAATCTAATCAAAAGGAAGCAGCAGATAAAAAAGACAAGGTCCTCTGCTAAACTAGAGACTAAACTATCAAACTGAAAGCACCTTCTATGAAAGCTGGCCCGTGATTCATTGGTCCTTACGGAGTCAATGAATGAGTCAATGCCATTTCCTTTTTTTCTCAAATCATCTTTTTTTGCAAATATTTATTATCTTCGTGTATGTATCATTGCTAAAACCTCATCAATAGATTAACTCCCCAAACTTCTATCTGTGCACCATCAACAAGAATTTGAGATTAGTCACATTCTTTACCCCCAAAATATCCTAAGGTAAACTGCTTTTTTTTAGTGGGTTGTATGGGTTCTGGCTCTGAGATATTACTCACAGTCTTCTTTTGCATAAAAGATCCCATTAAACCCAAACTTTCATACCTAACAGTTGGTGTCCAGTGCCCACCCATAATATGGGGTAACTGCCACAAACCGGTCCTTATGTTTCCACTGTCTAAAGCTGGGTACACACTACAGTATTTTCCACCAACTTTTTATGCCGATCGATTTTACATGCGATCCATGGTGCGATCGCTCGGTCCATGGACTGCATACACACTAGCCTTGTTTTAGATGATAAAGGGAAGCGGACATCCCTTTAGCGACTTTTTACAGCCATGTTGTCGTGAGCAATGATTGCAATTTCGTACACATCGGTCGGAAGTGTATACACACTACACAACGGAAACGAGATTGGTACGAAAATATTTAACGGTACGACCAACCAAATGAGGCGACAATCGTCCATTTGGGCAGACTTTCGACCATCATGTCACTACACACACTGACCCGACTTTTGAACGAGCGGTCGTATGTCGGCTGGTTGAGCTGATTATTGGACAAAAAACCCTGTTGTGTGTACCTAGCTTAAGGTACCATGCCGCTATTTTGTTTACTTCTCAGGTGTGCCCAGCTGACAGCAGCTCTTTTTAGGCACTTCTTATATAGAATTCTTGTTTAGGTGCTATGCGTGATGTATGCGCACATGCTTCTGGTACACGTCTATGATATCAGTCACTCCAGTACTCTACTCGCTCAGTCTATTCCCTAGCACCTGAGCAATAGGTTGTTTATTGTATTTATTTGTGCTTGAGCATTATTTTATCTCTATAACTTACCTGCTGACTAGTGAAGCCAGTTCTAGGACCGCAACCTGTACATTTCCAGTGACGCTATCCATCTCTCCATTACAGGGGTCTATGGTAACTACAAGGGTTGCCATTAGACTTATTACCTGATAAACAGCCTGCGCTAATCGCTAGTGGCATAGCCGGTTCACATCTGGAACAATTTATTATACATATGCACAAGATAATTAAGTTATTGCTCTTCCAACAAGTCAATTATATTACATGCGTTTATCTATGTCTTAGAGTAAGCCTTTATCTAACCGGCATTTATATTATTACACCTTTAACCGCTGACTCCTTGTGACACTTACTAATTTTCTATACGTTTTCAGCATTAAAAGGAACCATAATAGACATTTCATGTTCCTTATTAAGATGCAAATATTTTCCACACAGTGTATGGATGAAAAGAAGAAACTCAGAGCTGACTATAATAAGCATTTTATTTACCACGGAATATTCATAATATACATATGCCAGCCGTGTTATAGTAATTAGTTGAAAGGTGAGTGCATAACACCACACTCGGTTGCTATGGCTAAGGGCTTCACTGCTGTGCAATTGCGCTCAACAAATTTGTGTTTATTCAGGGATAATTCTCCTGTGGACAATGAAGAGGTTTGTGTATTGACACATTAGTGGTAGTCAAATCAGCCCTGAATAGCTAAGTCACAAATCAGTGTCAATACAAGTCCATCTGACGAATAATAGGTATAAAATGAATAATAGGTGTGAATTATTGTGTTGCTTATTGTTCATCGCACTCTAGACGATTAGAGTGATTATTTGTAGGGCGATGTAATGTATTGTTTTAAACCCCTTTGTGACGTGAAAGTGCTGGATAAATGTTGTGTGCTCTTAAGCCTTATGTGCTTGCGAAAAAAAAATCTATACATTTTTACTCAGATTTGTGGAAAATTAAAGAGGCATTTCAATTTTAAAAGACATTTAAAATAAAATATAGGAACTAAAGCGTTGATGGATTATTAAGTGTAAAATATGAGGTAACATTATAATTTTTATTAATTGCGCAGGAAATTAAAACATATTATTCCACAAATGCAATATTGAAGATTAGTGTAAGCGAGGCATTTTTGTTTATGTCCCAATTATCTGCTTAATAGGCTTCTAGACATAAATGAAATAAATACAATTTACTATACGCAGCCGCGAAGAGCACAGACATATGTAACATAGTGCTACGTGCCTAAATGTGCGTCCAATCAGACGTTTGCTTACATTTTGCAAACTGCAATAGATTACATGTAGCATCTGATTGGCTGTTATGGCTTACCTCACCTTCATGCAAATTTAAACACTGTTCTTCAAGGATATGTCCACCTTGATGTTAGCTTGATGATACGAATGGGGACCAGCATTGCACACTTAATTTAACAGAGAGCATCCATCCCAAAAACAGCCAGCAAGATGGTAACTGCTCATAGGGCCATTAAAGTTGGACACATTTTGCACCCGCAACATATGGCTAAAAATTCTGTCACAAAAAAAATGTCCTTACACGTGTATGTTGAGTCACACTTAGATATATATATATATATATATATA
>NC_134404.1:321515707-321535707 GCF_038048845.1 Mixophyes fleayi
AAAAACCCAAAAACATTTTTTTTCCCCATGAGCACTTACTTCCGGTTTTGCGGCACCCGCGACGTCAGCGCAAGATGGCGCCGCACACTATCACTATAAATTATACCTGTGCACATATGCATTCAATTCCTCCTGATGAAGTTCTCTGTTTGAACGAAACGCGTTGAGGCCTTTATTACTACACTATCCTGGTATACACCACCACACTCTGGGAGCTATAGATCCTATCCTACACTGAGCTTTTGTATGGAGCCTATGGAGGGACGTCTATAAGTACCACCAGGAGATGTGACAATTTACCAGCAATCCTGCCTATATATTACAGATAAGCTTTTATATTTTATCTGCATTGTGAGTTTGCATTTTATAAATTTATCTGTTTATTAAATTTTCTATAAAATACTACACCATATGGCTTTTTCATATATTCTCTCCTAATGACAAGCGGATGAGATTGGTGTTGCGGCTGTGTTTATTATTAGAACATACTATATATATTTCCATATTACTGCGGTTGAGGGAGACATGATGGAGCATCATATGTTGGGATGACCTAGGAGCCACGATACAGATAAGCGGTTTTTATATTTCTATCTGGTACACACACCATCTTAATACTTATTACTTATATACTGATTAAGTACCGATTTTCGGCCTATTGGTATATGAAGACCTTTGCGGTGTTCTATATAGACATTTACTGGATATATTGTCTGGACTGTTCTGTGCTTATTGTGCATTGTACACCTATTTGTCATTTATATTTTATATACACCTGAAGGCGCCGTCCTTCTTTACCCATTGTACATAAATATATATATATATATATATATATATATATATATATATATATATTTCTATTTCTACACGTATTTCTATTACTTCTGGTACATGCAACTGTATTTTTGTGAAATGGTTTAATAAAATTATCTACACTACGATGCGTCACCGCTTACATCCTTATTCCATATGCATATGTAGTTGCAAAAGTATTCACAACCATACTAATCAATTAGTTTATTTTATTGGATAACAGTAATCCTACAGAGAAATGTTGTTTTTTGTGATTTTTTTTCAATTTCAAAGGACTGAAACTTTAAATCAGCTTTCTGATTCTGTTTTATGTTACAAAAACATTTTTTAAGAATAAAAAATGTTGTTTGCATAAGTATTTAATCCTCATGTTGTGGAAGTTCTAAGTTTACACTGGTGAAAACCAAGTGCCAAACAGGGACACGGTGGCATTACAATTGGCCTCCACCAGTGAACCGTTAAAATACGTTCTGTCCACAATTCCCTCACAGTTGAAAGATCATTATTCAGGTTGTAAAGGTGAAGGACAGCTGTGAAAATGAAGAATAGAGGGCTTCTCATAGAAGGTAGAGACAAAATAATGCAAATGTATACATCTAGAAAAGGGTACAAAACAATATCTTAGGCTGGGTACAAACTACAGGGTTGTCAGCTGATGATCGGGCCAATCACATTAGTGTGTGCGCTCCAACGATGAACGACTATCGTTCCAAAGCACATTGTACTGTTTCATTTGATTTTTGAACCCGGGCTAAAAATCTCCTTCAACAATAGAACAATGTTGTTCCAACTGTGCAGTGTGGATGCGCTCAGGACCAGCAGTGTCCATAGATCTCTATGGAGGGTGCAGAGTCACCATCTTTTCAGCCAATGGTTATGACACATGAAGAGCACAGATCTGAAGGTAAATTGTGTAAAATGTGTTTAGAGTGTACACAGGAATCGGCATGCTGACTTTTTATTTTAATGGTTGGTAAAATCATTAAGAATATCGCATCGGTAGACATTTTGCATAGTGTGTACCCCGTCTAAGTGTTAGGATGTCCCAGTAGACATTACTGATTCAGGTATCAGGAAGTAGAGGCTACATCAAACCCCACAGACACTACCCAGAAAACATCAAAACTCTCCGCGCTAGAAGGAGACATGTGAAAGAAGCCACAGAGAAGCCAACACTTACTTTAAAGGAGGTCAGATTTCAGTAGCATAGACTGGAATAAAGGTGCATCGGTAAGCCACACCGACCATCCATATATTTTATCAGCATGGACTGGGCATCTTGTTAAATATAGAAGAAGAAATGGAAGGTGCAGAATTTAGAGAAATACTGCAAGAGAACCTGTTTTAGTTTGCTAAAAAATAGCCTGAAGCTTGGATGAAAGTTCATCTTTCAGCACGAAAACGGGCCAAATTCATTCCCAGAAAGTGCGATAAAGGGGTACTCACTAACCCCAAAAGACATAAACCTGTTATTGCTGCTAAAGGTGGCTCTACAAAATATTGCAATGTTAGGATTATATGCTTATGCAAAACAATAAAATAATATCACATTAAAAAATCTACTTTGCCTTTAGGTTCTATGAAATAAAGATCTCACATAACAAAATTTCCATGTAGGATTTGTTATTCCATATTTGCTAACAAATAACTGAGCCATACAGGCTTAGAGCGCTCGGCGTTAACTTAGCGGCTCACCGGGGCATCTTCTGGTTTTGTCAATTAAATTAAAACATTTAAAATCGGGTGTGCTCAGTGTATGTGTTATGTCAGCCAGTCACAGGAGTTCCAAATGTACAGTGTGCGTGTGCTAATATAACTCTTAAACAAAATCATTAATATCCTTATCATCATCATTTATTTATATAGCGCCACTTATTCCGCAGCGCTGTACAGAGAACTCACTCACATCTTTCCCTGCCCCATTGGAGTTTACAGTCTAAATTCCCTAGTATAGACACACACTCACACACAGAGAGGGAGAGACTAGGGTCAATTTTGATAGCAGCCAATTAACCTACCAGTATGTTTTTGAAGTGTGGGAGGAAATCGACGCAAACACAGGGAGAACATACAAACTCCACACAGATAAGACCATGGTCGGGAATCTAACTCATGACCCCAGTGCTGTGAGGCAGAAGGCCACTGTGCTGGCCAAGTAGCTAGCTGCAGGAACTGGTCACAGCTTGTTTGGGTATTAAATACTGTCTGTTTTTACATGTAGCACACAAATATCAACTTTAGATTTCAGTGTACAAATAAGCTATCAAGTATTTGTGTGCTACATGAAAAAACAGACAGTATTTAACTTATGTGCAAAATAGAAAACCCATTTGCACCCCTTGCATTGTAACATGGTTTTGTCCAGGAGACTACTTATTCAATTTTTTACTTAACTTTCCTTAATGAATCAGGCCCACTGACACCAATTTAAGTTTTGGCAAAAGGTCACAGTTTATTAAAGCATAACTTAAGGTGCCGGCGAAAGCTTTTGCACGTCAGCTAACAACTAATTTCCAAACCAAAACAGAGAATGGCCATACAGGACTAACCACTGATCCCAGGAATACTCCTTTACGATTTGGCTGGTGCTAAATCTGGCGTCAGAGTGACTACACCCCTTTTGGACTCACAACGTGCCCACACAAAGCAGGTCAAGGAATCCTAACACGAAGGAACCAAGAACTACCTTACTTCCAAAGGGGCAGTGACCTGCGGCCAATCAGCGATAGCACCGCATGTATTGGTCACTGAGCGTAAAGCTTTCCTGACGACTGTGCCTCATCTGTATAGGGGAAGAAAAAAGGGTTTAGTAATTCCACCGTGGACCGCACCAAAACAGGGAAAAGAAACAGCAAGACAATACTATTAAAAGAAGACAAAAGCAGCACCATGGCAGGTCACTGGAGGGCGGGAAGGAATTTGTGCAGCAAAAACGTCCCAGCAGCCACTGGGGAAAGAATATATAGAGCAGCCAACTGGTCCTCTCCCTGGATTACCAGTGGCTGGAGTATGCAGTGGAACGTAACCCCTAATAGGCAACAGGGGTGGACAAAGACATCATTTTTAGGGGGGGGTGATTTTGCATAATCATGCATCTCCTTCATTCTGATTGGCTGGCTCCGGAAAACCCAGCCCACCGCCTGTGATTGGCCCCACCCTCTCCACATTTCTTGATCAACGTCTTGGACCCAAATTTAAAGGACTTGTGCTGCTGGGGGAGGAAGGGGGGGGCAATTGCCCCGATCGCCTCCCTGGATCCGCCACTGATAGGCAAGTGCATGACTCTGGCACAAACAATTGAGTTTAAGTGCGTTTGGCTTATGGTCTCACTTGTCATTAGCCTGCACTATAAAAGCCACAGAGACGAGAGGCCACATCCCTGATTAAATAGTAAGACAAAACGCGTAGTGTAGCTCCCAGTACCGTGTTCCAACTATATCCGTGTGAAGAAGTGGATTCCTGCTTAGCCGCGTGGCTCTTCTGCTTCTGGTCACGTGACAGAGTGTACTAGGAGCTGCATGCTAAAGAGATATTGGTATATGCCTCAATTTGTTTTTAACTTTGCAAGAGTTTTTATTGCATATATAATAAAAGTATATGTGTAGACATAGCACCCTGAGAATTGCCTTATTGGCAATCAGCATACACAGGAGTACACACTGGGATGTACTAACATTCAGAGGCAGCGTCAGACTTTCCCACCGCAAGGACAGTTGGAATGTATGTCCTGCTTCACACTACTCTGCTTGTGAAAGGCGAGCTGCGTGCACCTAGCATTAGTGCACAAAGCATTGCCGGTGTGTTTGAAGTGGATGGGAAGAGGTTGCCTCCGCCCTACCTCCACTTCAACCTGTCACGTGTCCCATGTGTTGGAAAGAAATAAGAATCACTGCCACAGTCAGCTGAGTGATGATCCTTGCTGTCTGACACTGTGCCAGAAGGACAGAAGAATCACTCTGGTGAGGTCTCTGTGGCAGTTATTGTATTTTCCTTATACCCCTTCTGGCTTTGAAATGGCGCAAACTCTATTTCATGGGTCCCTGTCATTGCATTTCCCTGGTGGGCCCTTCATACCTTAGTCTGACACTGTTCAGAGATCCTGAGCTGAAGCTGCAATTATATCCAGATAAGAGTTATCATTTATTTAGAATGTAAGCCGGTGTATCCAGTGGTTACTCCTGGTGCCAAAACATAGTACACTATCTGTGCTCTCTCTGTTTTATACCCATATATGTAGGTTGCACCCCTGCTTGGATGGAGCCGCAGTAATGGTGGAACTACTTGAACTTTATTCATTAGATATATTATTCTTTACATTGATTGTTGAATTTTATATGTATTATATTAATGGTGAGGTGCACTTAAGCATTTTTTTATTGTATATAAATATGGAATTGTAAAGCGCTACGGAATCTGCTGGCGCTATATAAATAAATGTTGATGTTGATGATAATGGAATGATATCTATCTCTCTCTCTCTCTCTCTCTCTCTCTCTCTCTATATATATATATATATATACATATACACACACAGGTTACCTCCTGTACAGAGTGTTGTGGCTTCAATATGGAAAACAACATATAAAAATCTATCAATTACAACAGGGCGCACAAAAATACGTTTTATTCTGCTTTTCTAATATCATCCTGACATATCCATTTAAACAGCTGTAGCAAATCGCAACATGTAACTGTCATTATTTCATCAATACAGACGTTGCTTTGGTGATAACTATTATGATTGAATTCTAGATTATCTTTGGAAGGGAGATCGATCAAGGCTATTTATTTATGAATTACCATTGTGGTGTGTGGAGAGGTAAATAATCCACTTGCGATTTTATTTCCTAATAAGATTGTAACATCGGAACCAGTGCCTGCTAATATGTAACTGTTTCTCAGTCTCATTAATATATGTCTGTCTAAGTAGCGTACTGGTATGCTGTTAGCCCCCTTTTAACCTGGGCTAACACCACCCTATAATGTAGACAGAGTAGGAGGACAGTGAGGACACCTGGAGAGTGACCTCAGGGAACGTGATTGTTAAAACATCATGAGTCTAAGATCTTTATTGTGCTACAGCACTAATTACCACACTAATAATGCAAACTGTTTTGCAAGTGGTTGAATGGATAGCCCTAGGGGGAAACCTAAGGTTGTCAGAATTATATTGATGCTCAATGGAGAGAGTAGTTAGTCTCTACTGCCATTTAAAACAGCTTAGACCTTTATTGTTAAACAGTTCTTCCCTTTTCTGCGAATTTCCAAGAGTCACATTGTCAGGTGAGCGGGAACTTAATTAAACTGGTATTTTATTTATTTTTAAACAATTTTCGGGGTCAGTGGTTTAGCAGGAATTTAACCGTTATATAGTTTATAGTTAATCCATAAAGATGATTTATTTTAACTTTATTTTTTCTGTAACGGTTTAGAATAACATAAATTGTAGTATGCAATGATAATGTCCTTTCCTTATTTTACTTTGTGTAGTTGTTTAATCTGCCGTGGTATAAGGAAATATAACTCATATAATACATAACATATGTAAAACATCCTGAATAATATATATATATATATATATATATATATATATATATATATATATATATATATATATATATATATATATATTCTTATATCCCTTATAGTTATATTACTCCTATAAAATATCATTTATAATTTGAGAGTAGTGAGGTCCACTGTGTCAAATGATTCATTTGTTAAAACACATTTGGATTTGAGGATCACTTCTTAAAAAACCATCTCGCTGTGTTTAAAATTGAAACATGTAAGGTGTAATCTACCCTCTTACTGAAAAATAAAAGCATATTCTGTGACCTGTGGAAAAGTGCTTGGCTTATATGGTCTCCATTGGGGCTTCTAATATCTTTATATGTTATAGTAGGGGGTGTATTATTCCTATTATATTCCAGTGAAACCATGCACCCACTGCTCAGATTATACTGTATACAGTAGAACACCTGGGATAATAGAACCTGATGTCTGCATTCCGCTGCTGGACACAATCAGCTGAGTATTCCACAGGTAAGAGCAAAACTACAGGAGATCACGCATGCTGTGCAGTGTGTTCAGAGCACAGAGCAGGTTTCTCAAGTTTATTGGTCATATTATGTTGGACAAGTTAGGAACAAATTATTCTCTTTTATTTACAATGACATGAAAAAGACAGCAAACATGGCTCTGTCCAAATGAGCTTACAATCTCAGAGTGGTGGGGAACACATCATCATCATCATCATCTATTTATATAGCACCACTAATTCTGCAGCGCTGTACAGAGAACTCACTCACATCAGTCCCTGCCCCATTGGGGCTTACAGTCTAAATTCCCTAACCCACACAGACAGACAGACTAGCGTCAATTTGTTAGCAGCCAATTAACCTACCAGTATGTTTTTGGAGTGTGGGAGGAAACCGGAGCACCCGGAGGAAACCCACTCAAACACGTGGAGAACATACAAACTCCTCACAGATAAGGCCATGGTCGGGAATTGAACTCATGACCCCAGTGCTGTAAGCATGATACATTAGTTATTAAAACAAGAATAGCATTTGCTGGTGAGGAAAGTGCTGGTGGCTATTGTCAGACACCAGCAATATCAGCCTCCAGTCTAATAAAGCAGTCATTGACGACTGTCATTTCTGTGTAGCTACCGGTTGGAATGAGGGGAGACTGCAGAAGGCAGAGATGTGAAGCATGACTGTCATAACTGCCTTTATCATAACTTGGTGACGTTCCTCTACTGGTTCTAGAGAAAGCTTTCGCTTTCAAGCTGCACAGACACTCTTGTGTTTTTCTAAATAGAGCCAGTACAGTTGTTCCCCATGTTCGGTGGCAGCTTCGGTCATCAAGGAGACAGCAGAGATCAACAAAGGAGGAACAGAGATGGCAACAGCAATGACAGTTATCCTCACTGGGTCTAGTAGCTGAACTGAGACGGTGTTCCAGTAGTTCTTCTAAACAACCTTGTCCTTTGTGGGGTGACCCTCCTTGGCACCATCACAATAATCTCCCACTGCCTTCACAGATATTTAGATGGTTTATATTTGTGGAAATATAATTAGGAGTGAGGCAGGGCTCGGAGCTGATCTAAAGTGCAGCCATTTCCAGCTGCTGATTTTTAACATTAAACAATTACCATGTCTTAACAACTTTTTTGATTATATTTCTCTTGACTGCACCGCATTATCTAAAAATTACTTTAAATCCATGCATAGATCAACTAACTTTTATTATCTAATGCTTAATAATATAACTTAAATGTACAAAAAAGTAAATCTAGCCACAAAACGTAAAACAATATATTAATACAAAGTCAATTAGCAGCTAAAATGTAAATAGAAAAAAATAATTGAATGTATGAACTGTGCTTTATATAGAGGTACGTGTGACACAGTTTTCCTGCATCAGTTTAATAAAAGCCTTGCATAGTTATTCTGTGCTGTTGCAGAACCCTGCTCCTTCCACTATATAAGGCTAGATACACATTGGAAAATTTTCCGACTGACGTGTTATTGTCACGCTTCAGAGTAAATCATAGCTATGGAGTCCGGGATGTGATGAAGCATAGGGTGTTTTTTGCTTACAAAATACAAATAAATAGTACAAACCAATATAGTTGAAACTGCACAGACTTATGATAAGGCTGAATTCTGGTTGCATGGAATACCACAGACACAGGTAGCAAGGTAACTGGAGAGAGGTCCGGAGAAGTGGTATTAGCAGCAAAATGTGAGTATCCGAGGGTGCAGGAGCAGCAGGAGAACAAAACCATAGGAAGGGCAACAAAAAAACAATGACCAGCACAGGATATACAGGGAGGCAGATATAAGTAGGGAACCACCAGGTGTAAGAGATTAACACATTAACCCATAGTAGTGAGAAGGATAAAGCACAATAGCAGCACCTCTGGTGAATTAGAGGTACTGCCATAATATATACAATGAACACAATAACAACTCTGAACTGGAGACAAAGGCTGAAGACTTGGGACTGGAAACAGAGGCTGGAAACTTGGGAGCAGAGGCAGAGGCTGGAGGTTCAAGACCGGAGACAGCGGCTAGAAACTCAGGACTGGAGACAATGGCAGGAAACTCAGGACTTTAGACAATGGCAGGAGACTCTGAACTGGAGACAGTGGCAGGAGACACAAGAATGGAGGCAGAGGCTGGAGACTCAGCACTGGAGGCAGAGGCTGGCACCTCGGAACTGGAAGCAGAGGATGGCAAGGTGACAGGATCTGGCACCTCAGGACAAGCGACAGGAGCTGCCACCTCAGGTCTGACATCCGAAACTGGCACCTCGAAACAAGCAGCTGAAACTGGCACCTCTGGACTGGCAGCCAAAACTGGCACCTCAAGACAAGTGGCAGAAACTGGTGCCTCAGGACAGAGTGGCTGGAACTGGTGCCTCAGGACAAGTGGCTGGAACTGGTGCCTCAGGACAGGTGGCTGGATCTGGTGCCTCAGGACAGGCGGCTGGAACTGGTGTCTCAGGAGAGGTGGCTAGAACTGGCAGGCTAGGACTTATCCCAGGGAGCAGAACAGGCTGTAATGTGCGAACGGGAAGTGAATGCAAACAAATCCAGAATGGGGAGGGAAATAAACAGAAGATGGTTCAGTAGACTGTCGCGGCCTGCGGAGAGGATAGTCTTGTAAAAAGTGTATATTACTGGCACAGTAGAGACATAATTTATTAGTTCTTCTGTGCTGCCGCTTCTCTTTGGTCAGATGGGGGCGTGGACCAACTGTGAACCTGGAGTTTGTTACACCATTGTTCTTGGTAAACAGTAAATTTGTAGAAACACCATTAAGAGATGATGTTTGCCCTGATTCAGCAGCAGAGAAGGTTGGATGAGACAAATCAACAGCATAAGAACTGGGATAGACAAAATCTAACAGTCTCTGGAGTGGGTCCATAAGTAAAGCAGAAAATTGAGCCAACTGAGAGCGTAGTAAAATGATGTCTGCTTGCAGAGTCTGTAGCAATGGTAGTTCAGTAATTTGTGAGGCAGTCATGTTGCAAGAGGAAACAAATGAAAAACAATTGCAAAAAGAGTCCCAGGAGAAAATCTTTCACATGACTCCAAAGCTATAGTGCTATACTTTCATACTGTCACACTTTAAAGTAAATCACAGCTATGGAGTCCAGGATGTGATGAAGCATAAGGTGTTTTTTGCTTAGAAAATACAAATGAATAGTACGAACCAATATAGTTGAAACTGCACAGGGATTTCTGATAAGGCTGAATTCTGGTTGCACGGAATACCGCAGATACAGGTAGCAAGGTAAGTGGAGAGAGATCCGGAGAAGTGGTATTAGCAGCAAAATGTGAGTATCCGAGGGTACAGGAGCAGCAGGAGAACAAAACCATAGGAAGGGCAACAAAACAACAATGACCAGCACAGTAAAATAGAGGCAGGCAGATATAAATAGGGAACCACCAGGTGTAAGAGATGATTAGTCTCACAGGTTAACCCCTAGTAGTGAGAAGGATAAAGCACAATAGCAGCATCTCTGGTGAATTAGAGGTACTGCCATAATATATACAATGAACACAATAATAAAGTCCAATAGCCCTGCCAATACAAAGCAGCAAGCTGCAGGCAGATCGCAACATTTATCTACAATGACTTTACCTTCGACTAACTGTTCAGGCAATGACTTTCACAGCCATATTGTCATGAGCAAAGATTTGAATTTTGTACACACTGAAATGACATATGAGGTTCATCAAAAGATATCCCCAAGAAATGTAAATAAAGGGCAGAGCATGTTCATTAGTAACCACCCCAAACCTCATAAAAAAAACATATGCTGTACGCATAAATGCAATAGACACCTGCTATTGCTTTACCGCTAGAAGCACCTAATTACCAAATAAGTGACGTGTGGACACTGCACCATGTGGGACAGGTACAGGCATCAGAAATTAACACACACAGGCCCCCAAAGGAGTCGCCACTCGAGGAACTATCGGCAGTTGCTCGTGGATCATGAAACTTATACACACTACATGATCGTTAGGTGGTTGGTCGGAAAATGTTAAACAGTACGACCAACCAAATGAGCTGAAAATTGACCCTTTGGAACAAATTTTGACCATCGTGTCACTGTACACACTAACCCAAATTCCGACCGATTGGTTGTATGCCCGATTATTGGATGAAAACGCTCCAGTGTGTACCTAGCCTCTCAGTCTATGGCTTCCTGTTTGCCTCCATTACTCTTCTGACATCATAACACCGCCTCTGTCACATGAAGCCATGTCCTAACTATTATGCTCACACAAAAGGACAGGTCACCACCGTTCCTCTCCTAATGCTGTGATTAAACTAATCATCTGTTTGACTATAGCTTATCCTGTCTACACCCATTTATACACAGGAAAGGAGCATTTAGAATTGAACCAATGGATGGAATTTAGGAAATAGGTTTACTTGCCATGTTTATAGATAGATTACTATAGCTTTTACCAATCCAAACACCTTCTTGAATCCACTGGAACGCACTGAACAGACCGTGGGCTTCTTGAACTATGATGAACGCTATGTTGTGAAACTAGAGCACCTTTTCACAGGAGTTCAAGATTGAATACAATGATACCATGATCAGACTCTAGTCAAACACACTGTAAAAAAATAAAAAATCATAGAAATGTGTCTGCAATTTTTGGAGCAATTGTGCTGATGACTTATAATATTGAAGATTATGAATATTATTTTATAATAAAATTAATTAATTCATCAGGGGTTTGGAGTATTGAAGTAAACATTTTTTGTAAGCAAAAATTCACAGATGGATTACTCCTGTGCAAATAACGAATCTATGTGTACAATACACCATATAAAAACTACAGCAGGGACATAGGTGTTTAAAAACATAACGTTTTTATTTGCGATTTCCATTATTCATTAATTTCACAAATCATTATAGCAGCTTATAAGTACACAGAAGGTCTTCTCATGAGACATCTAGGGAAGCTTCAGAGAAGGCAATTTTATGGCTGGAAAAGAACAGTGACACCAGCCTTAGTTGCTATTTATCAATAGGCCCTTTCTCCGGTGATCATCCTTTTTTTTATCACCACTTATGGTGGCGATTAAAAATCCCTTATAAACGCCAATTTAACAAAAATATATTGCATGGGCTACTGAGTAATAAAGGTTAACTTAACCCATTGGTGGGTCAGTTTCTGCAGAAATGCACATATTCATGTTTTTTGAACATTAACATTCACACTTATAAAATTATTTATTCAAATTTTTTTTTGCACATAATAAAGAGACTAAAGGCCCATGCACTGGTAGATCCAGCTACTCAATTTAAGTTCCAAACAACCTGGTCAATGTCCAATTTGGCCATAGATATACATGGCCAAGTTACATAAGTTAACCCATTAGACCAAAGATTTGGTTCCCATCATGAAGCACAACTAACATGGCCAGATGTTGATGGCCCATAATGGAGTTAATTTACAGATGCAAAATTTCTTTCTGTGGCATGGTGTACCTCTATGTGTGCAGGTGCGCAGAGATTTCCAGTTTAGCACATGGTTTTGCATAGAAAGATTGTAGCATTTGCAGAAGAGCAGAAGGATGCACCAGCCAATGGGAGAAGCAAATTCGAAGACAGGGTGGTTCTGAAGCGACATTGCCGGGCCCTCCTTAAAAATTTTGTCATGGTGCTTGGCAATACTGCATTTCGACCCTGTTTAAAATGCTATCATTTTGCACCAGCTGTTAGTTGGCAGAGATCAAGTTTCATTCATTAGATGTATACGCACTTTGAACTTGCACTGCAGCAATAAGCACATTTGTAGGTGCACAATATAAAGAAAGTCCTTCAAATATTCAAAAGAGAAACATTTAATAAAGGCATTTACAACGTTCCCTCGCTCTCATCATTACATTATTCCATAAATAAGGCTAAACTGTAGCAGTATTTTAGGGGGTACATTGAAAAGTATAATTTAATGAAAGGATTAGTTCTATGGTAGTAGGAGATTGGACTTTGATATGCAATTTATACATACTGGCCGACTTCTAATTATGAAAAGGCATCTAATGGCCATCAAAATAGGAACGTGTATGGGCACCTTAAGGCTGCTTGACTTCCCCCAAGCTTCTACATTATCCTTTGTTCTTTTCATGTCAAAATTGTTCAGAATAATTCAGAAAATGTCCTAAAAGAAATTCAAAAGTTAAATGCAAAAACTTTACTTTTATGTCATCTTTTAGCAGAGATCCGCAGCTGTGAAACACTAACTTAAAAAACCTTTTGAAATGTCATATTTATACTTCATGCTGTGAATAAGAATTACATGTGACCAACTGCTCAGATGTCAAAGATTGACAAACTAATGGTGAGTTACATAGATTGCACTTATGGAAGGACCCACGGTTTGTCTACCACATGTTGCTTAATTGTGGAACAAAAATATATGTGTCATATTGTTCCAAATAACACATGTTTTATGTACTGTTTACAGAAAATTTTCCAACAGCGTGTAAAAGTCTCTCAAATTTTCTGTTATCAGAAAGTATTATTATGTTATATTTATTTCAGAACACTGAATAATATGGTTTGAATTATCAAATAAACAATAAGAAAATCTCCAGTCTAAAGTAAAATTTGACAATATATCATGTTTAGTGTAATTTATGAAGAGGGTTTTAAAAATGGAAACTGATAAATGATCTTAAATAATAGGCATTAGGTTTTCCTGACTATGGCATTGTGGTACAACACATCTGATTGTTATTGAATAGGCAATGCATAGTAGGTTACACAATATGTATGGATTATACACAGTAACACCAACATGTACATTTTATACAAATTTAATAGAGGCCAATTATGAAAGTATAAAATTACAAAGCGTATTTATGCCTAATTAATTGTCTAGCGCATTCATATTGCAAGCTGGTTTTAGGAATCACCCCTGCAAAACTTTATATTAATATATTATTATTTTTTAATATTTTTTTTTTTTATATATTTTTGCAGAATTGCATATACAAATGGAAATGCACATGGTAGAAACAGTGATATGTAGCTCAAAGTCCATTTATTACCATTTTAGGACCATTATTCTTATAAATTTCAACTTCCGTATTTCTCTCCTAAAATACTGCTGAAATTTGCTTAATGTTTACTTTTTAGAAGGTGCTAAATTTTGCACCACCCATAGATTCCACAATCATGGTCAGCACGCAGGGCCGCCAAGTAGAATTTTGGGCCCTGCTACAGAAGTTTTTGGGGCCCCATCCATAAATGATTAGGACAAGGGCTATGTGCCGACGTTTGGGGTATGGCCGCATAGCGTTGGGGCGTGGCCAAGATAGGGCATAGATGCACCTCTTTGGACATGACACATTAACTATTAAATCTGTGTTGCTCTCTCCTACCTGTTATTGAAACACAGACAATAGAATCACATATATTGTGTTTCTATTCTGTTTTTGTTATTGCTATTGACTTTTATTTAATATTGGTGTAGCTCATTTGTTTGGCAAGTTATGTAAAAATACTGGAAATTTTACTCTGAGGGGGATATTCAATTGTTCGGAAATCCCGCCGCGTAAAAACTACTACCGTTATTACTGTAGTAGTTAGCTGGATTTCAGCTCGCGGTTCAGGGAGCTGACATTCTCATATACACAGCTCCTGCAATTGAGATGGTTATTTTGCATATAGTCCCTATGGAGGCACTTAAGAAGCATACCTTAATGTTTTTCACTTACTAAACATAAATCCTTTTACCTTACCCTGATGAGACCCAAACAGTTTGAAACAGTTGTCTGTAGGTGGAATTCATTCTCAGTACTTGCCTGTGTCATTCTCAAAATAACCACTAGGTAGCCCAGCAGAAGTCACCTTCTCACACATTTAGCCAGTTTGAATAACTGCAGACACAGTGCTTTTTATGCTCTTTACCTACAGCTCATACTCTTCGAGCCCCCTCCCCATTTGAACGTATCTATAGACATTACACTACATGCAAAAGAATGATATCCCAAATCTATGGTATTCTGGTGGAAGCTGTGTCACCTACGTAGATTCACCATGAAGCGGAGTGGGACAGGAACTTTGTTTCTCCACCAGATGAGGCAGCTTGGGAGGACATAAAGCTAGGAATTGTTAAAAGACCCAATGACCTTCTACATATTACACTATAGCTGGTATTATACCTCAGTGAGACTTAGTAGAATGATTCCCTCTGCCTCTCCTGACTGTTGGAGGGGTGTGGCCACAGGGGACCAATGGGTGTAACTTCTATTCTATTCTCTCCAGTACCCCAATACATTTTGTAGGAATCACATAGCTTAACTTGACTTACAGCTTGTTAGGTAAAATTGGAAAAACTCGCTCCCCCATCTTTTTGTGCAGTCAAAAACAAATTTTACACATAGTGGACATGGAAAAATGTACCTATTATCTCCATGATAGAGGGAACATATTTAACAAACTTTGAGCTCCCTAGCTCTTTGCAGAGAGCAGATCCCTGAGCCCACCCCTCTTTGGTCTCTTGAGCCTACTATTCGACCCCTGCATTGTATGCAGACCCTTGTCACTCAAATCCGCCTCCAGCTTTTCATCTAGCAGCTTTCCCTCTCCTAGATCCAACAACATCAGGCACCTCTCCAATTACCCTAATATAAGATGACAAGGATATCGCCTCCTGCCTACTGTTCCTGTACCCTCTTTCCTCCAAACCTAACATTCCCCATCCATTCTACCAGGGGCGGATCTAGAAATTATTTTACTGGGGGCAATTTAGTCCCCGTCCCCTTTTTGACTGCTAAGGCTTCCTACGGCTGCACACTATGTGCAGGTCCGTTCGGCAGAGACAGGCAGGGAGAGTATGCTGTCCGACCGCTCTGATTGTATTTAAAACAATCACAGCAGGCGGGCAGCACACTCTCCCTGCCTGTCTCTGCCGAACGGACCTGCACACAGTGTGCAGCCGCCGGCAGCAAGCCCCTGCTGGGGGGGGGGATTGCCCCGATCCCCCCGTTCCTGGATCCGCCACTGCACCCTACCTCCTTTCCCTTAAAAATATTTGTCTTCCTTTTATTGTACTAGTGTGTAGTTTTATGTTCTGCTTTATACACACTTTTTCTGATCCACGGGCACAAATGTTACAGGGTATCATGGTTTTTAAGATACATCAATAGAATGAACACGGAACATTTATTTTCTCTCCACCTGTATGGTTCTTAGGTTGCTAACAGTGGCTCTCATTCTCCCTCTGCCTAAGTCTGCACTTGGGGGGAATTTCTCTCGCACACATGGAGGCAGGTCAAATCTTTTAACTTGCAAGACGTGTCCTCTCTCACCCCAGGTCTGAACACATTTTCTTTTTCTCTTAGACCACTGGTCACACTATATTGTGTGACGGTCACATGCATGCTCTCTGTGGTCACTAGAATACTAAATAATAGTCAGATAGGGGTGCCTTTGCTAGGGGGTAGTTTATCTGGACATAATGGAGCGTCGTGTTTGAACTAAATCATTTGAGTCTAATCATTCAACGTTTGTTAACATTTTACTTTGTAATACAATTTTTGCATATTTTCAAAACAGGACCCCAACTTTCCAGGATCCAGCCAACTGACAAAGCTGCAAGAACAAGCATGAGAGGAGAGAATGTAGTCAAAGCTGCAAGGACAAGAAAGAGCAAATGGTATAACCTGTCTATTTGTGACTGCTGGAGTATACTATATTCATATAGTAATATACATTGAGGGGGGTGGGGAGGGGCTGTCAAGCAAAAGTCCCGACTAGTGGAACGGTGACCCATTCATTCAAATTAGGAAAGATGATCATTCACATGCTTGTGTACACAACTACTTGTATGCATGCAGTAGATACATCCACTCATATGCATAATTATACATTTTCTTGTAATTATTAATATTTTTTATTATTATAAGAAAGCTGGGAAATTGCAAAACTTTGCACTTCCGCAGATGCCATCCTAACGACGTGTAGAGTTCCATAAGATTTATGCGCTTCCCATAAAAATGGACACATGAGAAATTAGCATTGCTCTGTGAGGATGCATATGTACATTTTCGTACTATTTTTTAAACAAATTATCTGACAGACAAGGTTAAACCATTGAGTCATTGAGGAAGGAAAGGGCTACAAAGCACATTGCTAACAGACAGTAGTTTGTAAAATAGACTTATTTGTTTTGTTTAATGACCGTGATGGATCATTTGTATTCATGCTAAAAGAGTACTGCGAAGGAAATGATCTAAAGAGCGCATCCAGAAGCTGTACACACCATCAGTAAAATGATACAACGCTTGTGCGCTTGGGGCATGTAGGTAAACGATGGCATCTCCATCTTATGAGGACAGCGCATTATTTCACAGTTTGGTTAGGTGTCCTGTTAAGGTTTCCAGGTGGTATGTTGGTATGTGAGCTGTGTGCTATACATGTGCCTGGTGGGAGGGACCAGGGACAAGTGACACGGAGAACGACCTCTTGCTGGGAGATAAGGGGAGCTGCTGGGGAGGACAGTGTAGAAGTCATGGGACAAAGTGACAGTCATCCCCATGTAAAGTGAGTGTCAGCTCTTGTGCAGAACTTGTAAATCACTGTTGAGTATTTTGCAACTGTTAAGTGTGTGCTGGGGGAGTTTAATAAAATTGCCAGTTGCCCTGATGCTCATTTTATTAACATATGTGAGTTGTACTTCCCCATTACATCTGTATCATACACGTGGCAGGGCCTCTCTCTACTCTTTAATCTGCAGAGCCTGGGAATACATGACAGACTGAGCTCCAGCTATCTTATTTATATCTATCTTTTTATACATCTCATAACTATCTATCTTAACTATATATATCATATCTACATATATCTATTTCACATCTATCTCCTATCTATTTTATATCTATCTCCTATCTATTTTATATCTATCTCCTATCTATTACACATCTATCTCCTATCTATTTTATATCTATCTCCTATCTATTTCATATCTATCTCCTATCTATTTTATCTCTATCTCCTATCTATTTTATATCTATCTCCTATCTATTACACATCTATCTCCTATCTATTTTATATCTATCTCCTATCTATTACACATCTATCTCCCATCTATTTTATATCTATCTCCTATCTATTTTATATCTATTTCATATCTATCTCCTATCTATTTCATATCTATCTCCTATCTATTTTATATCTATCGCCTATCTATTTCATATCTATTTCACATCGATCTCCTATCTATTTCATATCTATCTCCTATCTATTTTATATCTATTTCATATCTATTTCACATCTATCTCCTATCTATTTCATATCTATCTCCTATCTATTTTATCTCTATCTCCTATCTATTTTATATCTATCTCCTATCTATTACACATCTATCTCCTATCTATGTTATATCTATCTCCTATCTATTACACATCTATCTCCTATCTATGTTATATCTATCTCCTATCTATGTTATATCTATCTCCTATCTATTACACATCTATCTCCCATCTATTTTATATCTATCTCCTATCTGTTTTATATCTATTTCATATCTATTTCACATCTATCTACTATCTATTTCATATCTATCTCCTATCTATTTTATATCTATCTCCTATCTATTTTATATCTATCTCCTATCTATTACACATCTATCTCCTATCTATGTTATATCTATCTCCTATCTATTTTATATCTATCTCCTATCTATTACACATCTATCTCCTATCTATTACACATCTATCTCCTATCTATTTCATATCTATTTCATATCTCTTTCACATCTATCTCCTATCTATTTCATATATATCTCCTATCTATTTTATATCTATCTCCTATCTATTTTATATCTATCTCCTATCTATTACACATCTATCTCCTATCTATTTTATATCTATCTGCTATCTATTACACATCTATCTCCCATCTATTTTATATCTATCTCCTATCTATTTTATATCTATTTCATATCTATCTCCTATCTATTTTATATCTATCTCCTATCTATTACACATCTATCTCCTATCTATTTTATATCTATCTCCTATTTATTTTATATCAATCTCCTATCTATTACACATCTATCTCCTATCTATTTCATATCTATTTCATATCTATTTCACATCTATCTCCTATCTATTTCATATCTATCTCCTATCTATTACACACCTATCTCCTATCTATGTTATATCTATCTCCTATCTATTACACATCTATCTCCCATCTATTTTATATCTATTTCATATCTATTTCAAATCTATCTACTATCTATTTCATATCTATCTCCTATCTATTTTATATCTATCTCCTATCTATTTTATATCTATCTCCTATCTATTACACATCTATCTCCTATCTATTTTATATCTATCTGCTATCTATTACACATATATCTCCCATCTATTTTATATCTATTTCATATCTATTTTATATCTATCTCCTATCTATTACACATCTATCTCCTATCTATTTTATATCTATCTGCTATCTATTACACATATATCTCCCATCTATTTTATATCTATTTCATATCTATTTCACATCTATCACCTATCTATTTCATATCTATCTCCTATCTATTTTATATCTATCTCCTATCTATTACACACCTATCTCCTATCTATGTTATATCTATCTCCTATCTATTACACATCTATCTCCCATCTATTTTATATCTATTTCATATCTATTTCAAATCTATCTACTTTCTATTTCATATCTATCTCCTATCTATTTTATATCTATCTCCTATCTATTTTATATCTATCTCCTATCTATTTTATATCTATCTCCTATCTATTTTATATCTATCTCCTATCTATTACACATCTATCTCCTATCTATTTTATATCTATCTGCTATCTATTTTATATCTATCTCCTATCTATTTTATATCTATCTCCTATCTATTTCACATCTATCTCCTATCTATTTTATATCTATATCCTATCTATTTTATATCTATCGCCTATCTATTTCACATCTATCTCCTATCTATTACACATCTATCTGTCACGGGCACTAGGAGTCTTTGCCCAGGATATCACCAGATGATGTTTTTACCAGAGTAATATAGCTGGTACTATGGTCCTCTGGTAGCAGGGTGACAACGGAACAGGAGAATCAACAGATGGTGAGAGAATGCTCAAGGAAAGTCTATG